>NC_138497.1:110220604-110390604 GCF_964252035.2 Podarcis erhardii | reverse complement strand
ACGGGAACAGGGGCACTTGGAAACCCAGAAAACACAAAACAGTTTTTGAGAGTAAGATTTGGGAGTGTGCACACCAGGCTAATTTTGCTTGAGGGGTAACATTTTGTTATCAGACAGCTGACGCAGAACATTTCTCAGTTCTAACATTGTGGGGTAGGAACTTCTCAAATGCCATTTCATCATTTTGATCTGCCCAAAGTCCAGAAATCTGAAGACACACTTGA
Organism: Podarcis erhardii; assembly: GCF_964252035.2. NCBI lineage: Eukaryota > Metazoa > Chordata > Lepidosauria > Squamata > Lacertidae > Podarcis > Podarcis erhardii. Next base: position 110,390,380 of record NC_138497.1, on the reverse strand, counting down.
TTTGTTTTTCTTCATTAAGTGGCTATTATGTAGTCATTTGCCTCCACCCTCCCCCACCCACCCACCCTCCGCTTTCCTGAACAGTATTTGGTATCTCTTTCCTGACAATATCCTCTCTTTGAAAGAGGTCACCCAAGGCTGTCTTCCACTTTGCAATAGCTCTACTTCAGTCGAGGAAGCCCAAGGTTATTGTCTCTTCCTTGAGATATTTCTTAAGTCAAGAAGAAATAAAACAAAACCCACAACATTAGGCTGGGAAAATCAGTTAGCTTTTTCTTTTCTTTTCTTTTTTGCCACAGTGACTGAAATACTTCAAGCTCTGGAACTTTTACCCCATCCTACACAGGACATTTATCATCCACTGATGCTGAAGTCTGGTAGCCCAATTTTGTTTCCTAACCCAGTACTGTATCACAATGGAAACAAAGGTCCTTTTGTTCTTGTTGGGTGTCTGGTAGTGCTGGCAGGAATGCCTCCGAAGATTACGAAGATTAGAAAATGGATGGTGATAATTATGATCACCATTACTTCCAGGGGTGACACCAGCTCATTTTCTACAAGCTGTTGCTGAAAATCGTTCAAGTATTTGGTGCAATGTGTGTCTCATCATGTCTCATGTCATGGATCACCCCCTGATTGCTAGGAGATTTTATTGTATACAGCAACTCATAATATTGCCTGAAATCCTATGATAACTTATATGTGCTTAAGTCCTACTGGTATCTGTGTATCCAATTTACACTTTACCAGAGAAGCTGGCGTGTCATTACTTGTGGTTTCTTCCTATGCCATTCTGATAATACCCAAATCTGCTTAGCCACATGAGGAGGTTCACATTATCACAGCAGTACTGCTGTTACCCATAGGAATACTAACATGCTTATGTTCCATATTTGTTTTATTACACCCATATCCTGACCTTTCTCAGAGGAGCTCAGGACAGTGTACATACTTCTCTTAATCTGTTTTATTATCAAAACAACCCTGTGAGGTAGCTTGAGCTTAGAGAGAGGAGGATTTGAATCCAAGTTCCCCTGTCTTAGTTAGACATACTAAACATGCTTGCATGTACTTATAACTGGAGGCAGCATTGCAGCCTAAAGGAGTAGTAAACATTTTGACAAACATGCCTTTGGCCCTTGTCTTGTACTTTGCCTTCATTATCAAAGCCTCACTGCCAACTTTTAGTATTTTTTAACACATGTTTTTAGCATATATTCACCAATCCACTACAGCTAATGTCATGGCAGGGGTGTAGGAGAACTAGGGATGGTGTTTTTCTGCCATTGCACAAACCTAGCTACTGTAATATGCAACAGTGACATCTCAAGGTCCCTATACCCCCTGCTCTCTATAAATCTGTGAATATCTGGTTGTTAGCTTTATTATTTTAAAAAAGATTGCTGAGTCTTGAGAAGAGTACATTTACGTATAAAGGAAACATTGACCATCATTACTGAGAAATAAAGGGGCAAACCAGTAAAAAAAAAAAAGGTAACATACCTTTTTTTATAAGGTATGTTTATATACATACCTGCTTCTTGAGAGAAAGGCGATGGCAAACCTAGACAGCATCTTAAAAAGCAGAGACATCACCTTGCCAACAAAGGTCCATATAGTTAAAGCCATGGTTTTCCCAGTAGTGATGTATGGAAGTGAGAGCTGGACCATCAAGAAGGCTGATCGCCGAAGAATAGATGCTTTTGAATTATGGTGCTGGAGGAGACTCTTGAGAGTCCCATGGACTGCAAGAAGATCAAACGTATCCATTCTTAAGGAAATCAGCCCTGAGTGCTCACTGGAAGGACAGATCCTGAAGCTGAGGCTCCAATACTTTGGCCACCTCATGAGAAGAGAAGACTCCCTGGAAAAGACCCTGATGTTGGGAAAGATAGAGGGCACAAGGAGAAGGGGACAACAGAGGACGAGATGGTTGGACAGTGTTCTCGAAGCTACAAACATGAGTCTGACCAAACTGCGGGAGGCAGTGGAAGACAGGAGTGCCTGGCATGCTCTGGTCCATGGGGTCACGAAGAGTCGGACACGACTAAACGACTAAACAACAACAATGTTTATATACAACATACGTAGATATAAAACAAACCTATTTTGAGCATGTGGTTGAGCTTCGAAAGGTTAATAGTCTAATTAGGGCTGAGCATTCCCAACTCTTGTTTTACATAACATCAGAAAAAAGGGAAAAAAATAGAATTGGTGCAACCGTTTAAACAAATACATCTCTTTCTAAACAGGTAGTTACGCTTTTTTGCATATGACAATACTCAACAGTAATGGCATGCTGACATTCTTCTTTTGCTGTTCATGGTAGCCATTTTGTGCTGACACCTGTGGCACTTTAGTCCACATTTGAGCACTGAACCTCATTTTTCACCACAAAAAAAGGAATTGCCCTATTGACATCTCATGAAAGTTCAACAAAATATTATAGAGAACACGCCCCACTTGTTTAGCTTCTAATTTCAGACATATTGGCAAATAAAACTTAGTTAAAGATGGTGAGTCTCTCACGGCAGTCGTATTCATCTCTGTGCAGCACATGTTACATACCAGCCTTTGCCCTACACATGACCAAGTTGGCTGGGGCCGATGGAAGCTGTAGTTCAAAATATCTGAAGGGTATACTGTACTGGCCTTTGTATGAAAGCTGCCTCTTGAGGTATATCTCTGGATTTTCTCTCAGGTGGTGGTGGGGGAAAATAACACAGAGCACAATCTTTGGTGTCACAATAGGACAATAGCAAATGGAGCCAAGCCAAGATACCTTCTATGGTTACATTTAGAAAGGCTCTAATGACCTCCCCTGCATCCACCTAACCCCATTGTGAAATGAGAATCAAGCTGAAGAAATTTGCCTACTGATAATACTTATTATAGATTTAATTCTGTCTTCCGGGCCCTGTTAATTTTACTTCAGAGTTACTTTTTATATGACCTCCATCTCCTGATCATTGATTCTCTTGTTTCAAACCTGGATGGACCAGCTCTCCATACAATAACAAGTACCTAATAGGTTTCTAAAGTAATGACATAGTAGTTATTCCGAAATTGTCAAAGACACTAAGTAAATGAAAATTACTGTATTTGAATGATCAAGCAAGCATCCACAATAGAAGAATAATTTACCAATGTTGAAAGAATAGCCAATTTACTTTGACAATTTATTCTAAGTAATCTGGGTGCGTAGGATACTCAGTAATTACTATGTATGAAATTTAGGGAAAGATAATCTCATCATTTCTCCCCCTGCTTCCTCGCTCTCTACTTGGAGGAGGGGGGGGGAAAGTCTGGTCTTTTAAAGTGAGTTTATTCTTTAAAATTCCAGTTTGACAGTTCCTGAAACTTGCATTTCCATAGATTAGACAGACAGCTTTACCTCTCCTCTGTGTTTAGGAATTTTATGTGGGAGATTCCCCCGGGACTCACCTCATGCTGTAAAGTATGTTGTGATCACATTTAGTGAGTTCTCTGTTCACAAAAGCCCCTCCAGGCAGTTCAGTGCTGTCGTCCTGAGGGATGTAAACTCAAAGGAGAGTCTTCAAATATAAAGGTATTTTTAGCTCTGAGGAGAAATATGAATCTACAGCAGAGGCTGCTGCAACAGAGCTCTCCTAAGTGGGCCCACATTCATTTACTTCAGTCACTTTACGCTTAGTTCTGCCAGTGGTGGGTCTGTCTCTGGATGTGTAAATCAAACACATTACCGAAATCACTTTCAGAAAGCATCTGCTTTGTGAAATGGGAACTTCCATTGGGGCTCTGATCTATACATTGGTTATTTGCATGGTGTTCTGTTTGTTTTTGTTTGCTTGAACCCTAAATTGTTTCTTTTTAAGGCCAACAAAATGCTTTGCGCCACAACAGACATGGGAGCGGAGGGTTACTTTCAAGTTTCTCAAAATCTGCCACAGGCTAGCCTAGTGCAGCAACTGTGTCGTTGATCTAGTAAGGTATAAAATAATTCCTCTGGAGATTTTCGAAATCTCACAGAGTTTAAGACTCCATGCAGTGCTTTACACACTCGCTGGGGAGTAAATCCCATTAAATTAAGGGAGCAATCCTAACAATCCAATCTGTACTACTGAGAGGGGTGCTTAGGATTTGGTAGGAGGGTCTCTATGCCTGGGTCCGCTGGCATGGAGGTTGGACTGCCGTAGAAGTCCCTGCTGCGTGTGCCAAAGGCACAGGTTTGTTCTGGAGCTACTTTTGGCACACAAGACCAATAAAAAGCAGGTGCAGAGCCAAGCCAAGCATCCGCCAGCTACTAAAGCACCCACTTTGCTTTAGTGGGGTCTAATTCTGCTGCAAAAGTCCAGAGATGGCACAGCAAAAAAGAGTGGGGACCCACTGCCTTCTGCCCTGACCAGCAGGTGGTGCCAGGGTTTTGAATACAGTGGGGATTCCACAGCTATGAGCAACCCGGAGCAGAGTAGGTATAAGCTGTGCCACTGAGCCTGAGATAATAGGAATGGAAAAATCTTTCAGTGTAAGCTTTTCCCATTTTCTCATTTTTCCACTCTAATGCTTAGTTCTCTACATTTCCACATCGGTATAACAACAGCAACAACAACAACAACAACAACAACAACAACAACAACAACAACAACGCCTCTCTTGAAAACTCACCAGCATCTTAGTGCAAATTTATCCTAATACACACAAGCTTGTATGCAGTTTTACCTAATGTACCCACTCTTGCAAAGCAAGTTCCCCAGTATAATGTGGCTTTGTATATTGTTTTTAATAATGTAGGCATTGTTATGCACACTGTACCTTAGTGTATGCATTTTTGTATATGTTACCTGGGTTGCCTATATGGCAAAATTCAGAGAAGTGAGAATATTCAAGGATGGCTAGTTCGTTTGTTTGTTTCTGTTTTTAGGTTTGTGCATTGTTATGGAAAGTATGAATTAGGTACATTCACATTTAAATAAAAACTGGATTGAATTCCACCCCCATCCCTAGTGGTAACCAATGTAGGCCCCAAAAGGAGGTGTTGTGGGAATGGAGCAGAGTCAGACATGCATCCATTAGCTCTTTATCCCTTTAAATCTGCTTTATCCCTCTAATCAAAGGGGTTTGATTTCTGCCCATGACTTGCATCTGCCTAGAACTGGTGCAGAAACGGAAACAAAAAATGCCCCTCTTCCCCCCTTGAACAGCTTCAGATGCTGTGATGCTCAGCCCCACTGCCCCCCAGTCCCACAGGGTGTCATTTTGCTTGATGTTGTTTATTTCTAGGTAAGCATAGACAGAGTTGCAGCCTAAATCATATACAAAAAACACCAGTTTTTGCAGAATGCCCTTTAACTCACGCTAGTAATATTTGTGACAGCATTTAAAGTTATGCTTCTGGGTTCTTGGGCAGTTCATGAGACTTCAGAGTGGGGTGCATAGACCTGGACCTACCTTGCCATGTGCAAAATGGGTAGTCTGAATTCGCTCTCAGCTGTGTGCTAAATAGCCACCTCTATACAACTCAGGATTTTCTTTTCTTTTTTTACATTTTATATATTGAAAGTGTTCAACTTTTAAATAAGAATGAATAATAGAAGCTATGCTTTGTGATTGATTGTACACAACACTTTAGAAAATTGTGCAAGGGAGCCTCTCAAACAGCCCACAACCTAAAAATCATTTTTAGACTATTTGATGGATCTTATGAATAATAATTACATTCCCAGAAATCAAAGATCATTTTCTGAATGGCTTTTGAATAGGAAGGGGCTAATTTCTTCACAATAAATAACTCAACCGGCTCCACACTTCAGACACAGCAGACTTTTTTCTGCTCTACTTTGGAGATTTAAAGCATGAAAGAGGATCTCCATGTTAAGTGCTGATTAGCGGTACATGTGCTGCTACATAGCAAAACATGTCTCCTTCCCTGAATGAAGACGTGTGGAGTGTAATTTTCCATTTGGATAAATTTGTCAGATTAGAGCATAGGGATTTAGCTGTGAAACTTCTATTAGTGTCAAAAGGAGTCAAGCAGTCAAAAAGGGTACCCCTCTGTGTAACAGTGAGGTTAACTTTGGGAGGAGGCCTGTATTTGCATTATCTGGCGAAGCTTACAAAATTGTCTAGTTCAGGACAGAAAGTACAGAGTGGCTGGAGAGGAGTTTAAATCTCAGCTCTGTCTCCTAGCCTTTCCTTATTCTGTTCTGGGCCTGGGGGCGACTTCTTCCATTTAGAGTACTCATGGGTGCATGAAACTCCACCCACAAACTCCATCTGTAATGGGGAAAGTTATTTATGAAGAAGAAAATGCTGATATCTACTCGGGAAATCAAACAAGCCAACTGTGGCCTTGTGGCCAAAAAAGTATAGTCACCCATGTTTTAGGGTCTTTCCCAGTAAGAGCATGCCCAGTGCCCACTGTGCCATTACAGGGGACTTTGGAGCAAGCTATCAACGTGAGTAATCTTACTGGGCCCTGCTGTGCCTAGTATTCCAATCGCTGGAATAAATAATTTCACAAGACGCAGTGCTGGTCATCAGTATGGATAGCTTTAAAAGAGCATTTGACAAATTCATGGTGGGTAAAGCTATCAATGGCTACTTGCCATGATGGCTATGTTGTACCTCCACTCTCAAAGGCAGTATGCCTCTGGATGTCAGTTCCTGGGAATCACAAGTGTAGAGAGTGAAGTTGTGCTCAGATCCTGCTTTGGGGCTTCCCATAGATATCTGTTTGGCCACTGTGAGAAAAGGATGCCAGATGAGATGGCACTTTGGCCTGATCCAGCAGGGCTCTTCTTGTGTTTTTAATCCTGGTCAGGGAAACCTTAATCCTGGGAGAACTGCAAATAGTTTATTGATTCTACATAGCAAACTATAATTTTCTTCTTTCTGCTGGAACACCTATTGTGGTTCAATGGGATAAGGAGGAGAAAGAACAATCTGTGGTTCTTCTGTCAGTTCTCTTCTCTAGTATCTCTCACCCTCCCAGTCAAATCTACTTTCAGAATAGGTAAATATCTATGACATCTTAAGTAGAAAAGATGATCAACCATCAAATCTTAATTAGGGTTGTGGGCAATCATTTTCATATTTTAGTTGTTCCAAGAGTTTCCTATTCCAGACTGATGTCTGAGATGCTGAGAACATCCCCCTCCAGAGGAGGGGGCATAGCTGTCAACTTTTCCCTTTTCTTGCAAGGAATCCTATTCGGAATAAGGGAATTTCCCTTAAAAAAATGGAAATGTTGACAGCTATGGGAGGGGGGTAGCTTTTTGCATGGGGTAATAGGAGAAGTGAGGGTACAAACATTGTTGGTTTATTAATACTGTTGTATTAATGATGGCTTTTATTGTATACTTGTTAGTGAGAATGAAATCCAAAGCCATTTTTGGTGTTTCTGAAGTGTGTCAGGTCCACTTAAGCCAGATTCAGTGCTCAAGTGGAGCATAAGAGGTGCACAGCTTTGTCTGGGTCCTTGGTAGTGGAGTGGGTGTTGCCACAAAAGCAGCATTGTGATGAAATGCAGTGAAAGGGAAACACACTGCTCAGAAGTGGCTTCATGACCATGTCATGAAATGTTGTGAATTTATCTTACTTTCCTGTGTTCCCTGTTCAGAGCTGATTCTTCACCTGGCTTACCTGTGATTCTAGAGAACTTGAGAGCTTGTATGGTACACTATTTTGGTTTGCCTCATGAAGGCATTGCCTGAATTTGAGGATTTTCCTTATGGGACACCATGACTACCTTTTCCTTTTGTGGACTTGAAGAATAATGAATTTAGTCATTTAACAGTGGGAGCATAAACTTGATGAAGATGGTCTTATACCACCAGAAGAATGGACATGATTCACTGAAAGAACATTCCCTCCAATTGCTAGGTAAAGCTTTCTTATTTGGTTTCTATTTGCTCTTAAGCATTTCTTTTTACCTAGCACAACACTTAAAATGAATCTAAAGCTTTGTTAATATGAAAGCTGCCCAGTTCCTCTTTATTCTTGATTTTCACCTACGAAAGAACCTGCATGTTTCTTTCTTTCATGGATCTTGATTTTATATTCCTAAGTATAAGAGGAAGAATTTCCAGAGTTGGGGACTCAGCCCTTGTATATTTCCCTTTCTCAGAAGAACTTGGTGCAACCTGAAACCTCCATAGGACCTAACAGAGCCTCATTTCAATTCTGACTAATTCCTCCCTCATTCCATCTTGAAACTGACCAGGTGCAGTCTTTGTCTGATGTCAAAAAGGTGTCATTGTTGGCACTAGGCAGGTTCCCAGGGGACAGCATTCCACAGCCGGGGGGGGGGGGGCACACTTCTGAAAAGCTCTTCCCTTCTGTAACAATTTTGTGAGATTTTAGCTGACCTAACAAAAGTATTACACTAATATGGATTTGGAATTTTTCTTGTGGGGCAACATAGCAGCATTTACTTTTTCTGTGATTCAAGCTGGGTGGTATTGATATATTGTGCAAATCTGCTGAGTGGCCAGATGGCCATGTTGATGCTTCGTCAATAGGAACTACTTTCCTGTATGGTCAATCTACCTGCAGGAGGTGGAGTCTGAGACCAATGCTCTGTGAGGGTGTGTATGTGTTTGGCAAATGAAACAAGCTAGATTCTTAATTTAAGGGGAAAAGAGCTTAGAGGTAGCTGAAATTTGCTGAGAAATTTGCTTGGGGTAAATCTGTACTAGCAGCTCTGTTGGCGTCTGAAGCAGGATTAACTCCTCTGTTGCCTGACTTTCTTCCAGTAGACTCTACTTGTGTAGTTTTAAATAAAGCAAATATTCCAGATATAGCATAATTCTCTAGAGCTCGCTCATCCCAAGGAAATTAAACCCAGTGGTAGCACTGCTCCTGGAATATCACTCACTGGAATATGTGGGGAGTGCATAGCTATATTATCCAGGCTAACAAGCAAATTGTTTCAGTAAAATGGAATAAAATACGAATTTTCTAGCTGCCCTTAGCTGCCGCAACATTACCTAAGAATTAATAGTACATGTCTGCTGCAGTCTTGTGTTCCTGTTCTGCATGAATGCATCCTGTTTATTTCAGTGGCACTGTCAGGAACGGTCCTCATGACTGGCACCTATGCTTGCATAGCAAGTTGCAAAATGGTGGCCCGTCATATCATGCACATGGCAGTTGATACATATAAAAGCCCTGGTATTAACAAAGCAAAACAACACAGGAAGGTCTGCTTTGGAAACCACACACACACACACACACACACACGGTGGGATGGAAGCTAGAAAGATCCAAAAGGAGCAATGCTGAATGAGCCAAATATAAACAATTGGCTTGGGGAATGCAGCATCACATGATACATGTTAAGTTCTTATTTAATATAAAACAGGGTTAGTCTCTTTGTAGGCCCAGAAGAAGGGACTGTTTATTGAAGAACAGGTTAATGTGTAACTGCATAGGGAAAAGAAGGTAACTACAAGGAGAAGCTAAAGGGTAGAACCTTAGCTCCCACTCAAAATGACTGGAACTTATGTTTATCATTACACATTATTACGAACCTTACCAGTACATTTTAGCATATCATCACAATAGCAAGACATCAATACAATAGCAACAGAATAGAAGGATAATAGAAATAAGATAATAGAAATAAGAGAGATTTGAGACAGTGGGTGGTCTCCATCTAAATATATCTGCTAGTGGAAAGATCTCCACCTGCGCAATGGAACTTCCCCCTGCAAGCCCCCTTTGGAGCAGATTTGAAGATGGTGCAGGAGCTCACCGCCAATTTGGGCCCCTCCAGACTGGTAGCTTTTTTGTGGGTGTATTCTGCAACCTGTCATTGACACAATAATAGTGCAGGAGTGATGGATTTATATTGGACTCTCCATGCATCATTCCCCTTTATTAGTTGTTCTGTGGTTCTTCCCAAAACTCTATCTTGTGCAACAATGCAGGGCTAAAAGCAAATCAAAAACTGGATCATTTGTGGCATAAAGTTACAGGATTTCAGCAGGAAGCTATGAGACATGTGCTGATTAGACAGAAAGCTGTACATCCAGTCAGAATCTTTTGCAGGCACAAACAGTATTGAAAACAGACTCATGTATAACCATTATGAACACATTGCGAAAGCACTATAAAAGGATGTCTGGAGTGGCCCTGTGTTACAATAAATACAAAATGGGGGAGGGTGGCATCAGCAGTTTAATTGCTCAAGTATACAGTGGATGCAGCTATGTTATAATATTGCCTGTCCAGTTATTATTAACGATAATAATTTGCATTCTGTGTGCACGTGTGACACTCTAGAGACAGGATGAGAGTTGTCCTGCATCAATTCCTTGAGGAATGTATTTGCTGTCTAGGGGACATGCAAAGACAGGAGCAGAAGAAAATAGACCCAAAGTGCATGATTTAGGTTTGCCTATTACAATTCATGCACCAAACTGTAAAATCACTGCTGATAATGAAATGAATGAAAAATTAATGAATGGGAGTAGAATGTGCAAGCATACAGCTAAAGCTGTCTTTAAAGCCAGCCATATATGCTTGGCCCACATTCCATGGCTCTCACAACTGCCAGCCTCTTGGCACCTTAGTGGTGAATGAAATGAAAAGCAATCTTGTTATTCTTATTAAATCTTTCCCAATGAAAATTATTCAAGAGAAGGAAGTCACTGCTCTGTTTCTCTTCTTTCTTCAGACCACAAATGAAAGTGCTAGGTAAAATATAACCAAAGCATTCATTCATTTTGGACATTGCCTTACTATGCTATCAGTCAGAACAACATGGATTTTAACCCTGCATTGATAGAACCCACTGTTTTTAAATGTAAAAATTGCCTGTACTGTACCAGCAAGAAATCCCACAGTTTTCACAACAATAACATAACCCACTTGAGCATTCCAGGAACATACACATATCAAATCTGCATGATTAAGACAGACAAAATGGTAACATGGAGCACATGATTGTTGTATTTTTCTGTTGGTCAGAGAAATGATACCTTCTCCTTTTCTTGATATCAGCAACAAACGATCTTCCAAGTTCCGAGGCTGCCTCTATCAATGGCCCTGGTGAGCTGGCTTTGTTTCTAGACCAAACCTAGGGTTTGATCATCTCAAGACCTAGATCTACTAGCAAGAAGTATCTTTTGGGATTTTCACACCAATGGGATATTTACACCACAAACAGGCAATGTTCAGAATATTGATGGGGGCAGCATCAAATGATCATACATTTGGAAACATAGTGGAGACCTTCTGGTCACAAGTGTCCTTTAGTTTTATTATGATATACAACTAGAATCCTTTTCTGAGATTGCTGCATCATTATGCATTGAAGCAAGACAAATTACTTTACAAAGAGAGGTGAATCACTGTCCTTCCTTCCTTTGTCATATAGCTTGATCGAATATCATTGAAAACCCAAAACATTGCTGTTGACCAATATGGAATCATTAGCAAGTAACTCTGGCAGAATTTCTGGCTCAATTTTGTTCAATGTGCCAAGCAGAGTCAACTTTTTCTAAGCTAATCCCTTGGCTAATGGCACACTGGTGAAAAAGTTTTCAGTTGTGTTTACAGCTATTGGGGAAAGGAGCAATCCTGGTGGGTTTGGGTGGATGTGTTAACATCACTTGCACCCTCCAGGGCCTTGGCCAAATCTGCTGCATAGCCCTATGCAAAACTCCAAGTTTCCAGTTTTGCAAATGCCTTTTTTCTAGAAGCAAATTAAATGGAAATGAGCATTAAACCTGTGATATAAGCTGCTAGAGTGGCTTTTATATCATGTGAAAGTTCATCTATACAATGTGGAAATTAAGAGTCAGGAAAATAAATAACCTGCCATATGAATACAGCCCAAATGAGGACATACTGAGGTTGGTGCGGCAGCATCATATTTGCTTTAATAGGCCAGATTCTACCACTGTTCAGCATCTTTTTACATGACTAAAGATTTGGCCAAGTATAGATAAGATGCCATAGACATAACTAGCTATTGATGCCTAGTGGGAGAATAATATCTGCTAGGTGGTAATTCCCTTCCATCTTCTATTCCTCCTGAATATGTGTGTGTAAATAAGACCATCACAAAGACACCACTATATCCAGTGGCCTTCCTTCCAAGGAAACAAAACCCAAGTATGAGCTGAGACCCTGTGAGATCTCTTACTGCTTAGAGATTAGGGTTCCCATAACATTACACTTTTTGTCTTTTTTCCATCTTTCACAAGCTACTGAAACACTCCCCTTCTGTGTAGTAGTGTGAAAGGGCTCCTGTTTGAGGCAGGCTGTAGGGCTCAAGCAGGCTACACCTTCTCTCTTCCTCTATCTGATTGCCAGCGTCTGTCTTCCTTTCTCTAATTCTCTCTCCTGACTCCCAGTTAAACAATCTCAGCAAGTGCAGCAAAGTGAGCCAGTGGCTACAAGCAGGGAAGATAATGAGAAATGCAGACTCATTGATAACACTGATGTCACTACTTTCTTCCATTGTCTCCTCTTGCAAATCAACATTTGGGATCAGACTCCCTGAAATCCTCAAATCAAGTAGAACATTAATGGTGCTGTTTTAATACCAACATATTTTGATTTGATTTCATCCCAGTAACCAACCAGGCTCTTTGTGCAAAGGGCTGTATGGCCCAGTAATAGAAGCACTTTAACTTTGAATGTCTGTGGTTTTGTCTCTGTAGATCTGCTAATCTTTGTGACTATTTTTATTCTATCATTCCTATGATATAAGGGCACAGACCATACACTGCTGCTTGGCAGTCAACAGCTTCCCTTCATGTAGTCTAGGGCAATGTCGTGTCCGGCTGAGTGAAACCTCCCACGATCATTGACAAGTACAAGACGTAGCCCAGTTAGTTAGAAATCTATCTAGGATCTCTAATGAGCTCATTCTTCAATGACAGATAATAATATTTGTGTCACTTAGCAGCTTCCTTCCCACACAGAATAGCAGTGGGGTGTGGGTGGGTGTGCGTGTGTATTCCAGAGGAAATTAAAATTCCCTTCCTTGAGTGCTACAGTCCTGATTATGATTTTCTCTATCACTACAGCTGCTATTTAACAAAAGCAAAACAATACATTAGACAAATGTAATCAAACATTTCACATATCCTGCAAGGTGTTTGGATGTTGAGGCTGTTCAAGTCAAACAGTTTATTGACTGCCAGTATCATTTAATGCAGACTTAGGGTTCACTAAGAGGGATGCGGGTGGCGCTGTGGTCTAAACCACTGAGCCACTTGGGCTTGCCAATCAGAAGGTCTGCAGTTCAAATCCCCACGACGGGGTGAGCTCCCTTTGCTTGGTCCCAGCTCCTGCCAACCTAGCAGTTTGAAAGCGTGCCCAAAAGTGCAAGTAGATAAATAGGTACCACTCCGGCGGGAAGGTAAATGGTGTTTCTCTGTGCAGCTCTGGTTTCGGTGTTCCATTGCTCCAGAAGTGGCTTATTCATGCTGGCCACATGACCCAGAAAAAATGTCTGCGGACAAACGCCAGCTCCCTCGGTCTGTAAAGCAAGATGAGCTCCGCAATCCCAGAGTCGTCTGTGACTGGACTTAACTGTCAGGGGTCCTTTACCTTTATGGTTTACTAACTGTACAGCCAAACAGGGGCAGGATCACATAATGACCAACCATTTCCAATTTTGTTGTGGGATGGAACGAGGCATTCAGTGGAAGGGAATGACATTTACTGAGATCCAAAGGTCTGCTCTGGATACCAGGGAAATGGCAAAATGCCAATGTATTTTAAGAACTTATATTGATATTGTGGGTGCCAGGCTCCCTTAATCCCTGGATCCAGCAAGTGTTAGAATATAATCAAGTCTTGGGGTGTTAAACTGGGTGCCATACTTCTAATCCCTGGATCCAGCATGTGTTAAAAGCTACCGTAATCAAACCCAGCTACCGTAGTTTCCTGGTGAGGTGTAAGAAAAGCAAAGGAACAGGTTCTGTGGGAAACACCAGTGGGTGGGGCCCCTCCCTCAGCTCACAGACAGTGTGAAGGAATAAAGTCAGAATTTAGAGTTTAGAATTAGGGGGGTTTGAAAACTGGAAGCTGGATGCAAAATCAGTAGGCTGGAAAAACAGAGAGAGTCATGCCACATCTCTGCTTGAATCTTGACACCAAGGCTGTGGCTATGTGAGAAACAATACGCTTTTGGGGTGTTAATTCTGTGAACCTCTCCATTGTAGGCTCAGGTTGTATATATGTGGAAATAAACCATAAATACTAAAGACAGCCCAGTCTCTGCTGTGCCTCATTTCCAAAAGGAAACACGGACCATGGGTAAGCACATGAAACCCCTGGAATCTTGCACCGCTCAGAGATTGGGGTGCAACAATTAATATATATTGACAACTGCAGCAACATTATCAATACAAGACAGACATTGCTCACTCATTTGAAAATCCTTAGACACCTATTTTAGCACCTTTTATCCTGGCCTCAGATTTTGTGGAGGTGTGTGAGTCAGTTTTTGTGCTTGTGTGGGTAGCAAATTGACACATACATACAAACAAAACCCAGCCTGGCAAATTGTAAACATATATGACCTGAGTTTCAAGTTGACATCCCATTCATATTTCTACAACTACTCTAAAGTGATATATCCATGTACAAACTCTAAGTTCAGTATTGGGAGAAAGAGTAGCTCCTTTGAATCACTGACAACTTGCAAAATACAGCATTGCCTCTCCTTTTTTTTAAAAAAAAAAATGTAAAGCAGGGGTTTGATGTCAAAATTATAATCAATTATTACACTACAGGAATAAGAAGTCAAGCAATACTTAAATATTGCTTTGGCACATATTACTCAAGGGCAACATATTCCCTGCTCTTATATGCACGCCATTCATGCTGCCCACTGTTATGTAAATCAGGAAGCAAACTGGGAAATGTCTTGGCAAGGATACTATTAAGATATCAACAAAGGACCAGGAAAAGGCCAGAGTCCGCACAAGCTCCCATCAGCATAGGCTGACTCCCTCAGCATTGGCAAGGCTGATTACAAGGCTTACACCTCCACAAAGGCTGCAATCCTCCTGCCGCTTTCTCTGGAGTAGTCCCTTTCAAGTCAGCCAGATTACTTCAAAGTAAGCAATTCAAGGCTTTCAACCAAAGTCTCCAGTGAGAGGTCTGTTAAGTATAACAGGATAAGCAGAAGGTGTAGTAGCTGTGAAAAATGTCTTAGCTAAAGAAACTAATAAATAGTTACTTCTATTTCTACAGCTGCCTTAACATGGATGATGTCTACAGTGAGCTCTATATAATCCTGGTAACAGAAGCTTGCGTTCAACAAGCATCTGTATATGTGTTCCCAGCTGTTGCTGGAAGCACTCTCTTCCCCAAATTCAAGTCTGAAAAGAGTACCAGATGCCATCAGTCCAACTTTCCACCCCATCTGTTAGGACCCTAGAAAAGCCCTGATAGATCAGGCCAAAGGCACATCTAGTCTAACATCCTGTTCTTGCAGAGGCCAACCTGATGCCTATCAGGGAAGTTTTTAACGTTTGATCTTTTATTGTGTTTTTAATGTTCTGTTGGGAGCCGCCCAGAGTGACTGGGGAAACCCAGCCAGATGGTGGGCGGAGTATAAATAATAAGTTGTTGTTGTTGTTTGCTTGCCTATATTCAAAGGAAAACTTAATGGCCAAAATGTTTGCTTCTGTGGGGAAAAAGTTCTTGTGCAGGCCTTCCGCTGATAGGACTCATCATATGACTCCCACCCTCTGTCTTTGGTGATGAAAGTATAATAGTGTAGCCACTAGGTTGAGCCTTCCTGAGAAAAGAACTGCATATAAATGGGGCTCTATTACTGAGAAAGTCCTCTCGCTCACTCCTTTTCTCTCATAGCCACTCATCATAGCCACCCATCTCACCTCACCTGGTGGGGCCACCCGGAGGAGCTCCTCTCAAAATTACCTCAGCACTTTGGAGAGGTTGGCATTGGGATCAGTTATGTAGATCCCAAACTATGTAAGGCTTTAAGATAGGCACAACCAGCATTGCTATTATGTAATGTGAAATTGGTTGGGATAGCAGCATATCATCACAGGTGGCCACAAGATGGATTGGAGAGAGAGAGCTTGGCTACAATGCAGAATCAGGCCTGCGCTCCTTCCTCACTCTCTTGTGTTGTGCTGCTGCCTGCTCCCCAGCTAACAGAACTGTAGCCAACCCACACCAGGTACAGAAAGCCAGAGTGAACTGCTGTGTGTTCATTAGAGTGCCACTATCTCCTACTTTGGACTTGACCTGTGGCACACTTGTCAAAAAGGTTGGCCATACTGTGTAAGGCAATCGGTGATTGTGTTGGCACCAGTCTCTGTTGCTCCTGAGAGAATTCCACACACACCCTCCTTTACATTGCTGTTTTGTAAAACCGTAGCAATGCTACTTGCTCTGCTTCCAAATCTCAGTTGATTAATTTAAGAAGTTCTTGGTAGCCTGGAACACTTCATGCCTTATGCCCATGGGTAAGTAAAGGCAGTAGCATGCTGAGACTGAGAGAACGAACAAATTAACGGACAGCCTGGAGCAACAAGCAAATCAATCTGTCCTGACAATAGAAGAGAAGGAGAGAAGCGGGGGGGGGGGGGAGTGGGAAGAAGAGGGCTTGAAACTCAAATGCTTATCTTTTTCCAGTAGGTTTGAGTAGGATAATAAATTCATCAATTCTAGGTGGAACTCTTAGAAAAATAGATAAGATGAACACACAGTTTACAAATCGTACAAATCCCAGTGGGAGAGGAAGGTAAGGAGCTAGGACAGATCCACCACTTTGCAGCAGAGAATGGCTTGCTGTATATTGACAGCTTATCATATTACTTTGAGAAGGGCTCCATAGGAGACCAAGAACTGCCTTCTGAAAGTTAATGGAATCTCAAGGAGGCAGTATATCCTTGCCCACACAAAGCATCAAGCATATATACCTACACTCCTACCCCAAACCTGTGTGCCCAATGTGGTTTTCAAAGAAACACATGTTTAGTACCACCTGTCCAAGTCAGGCATCAAATCAGGAAATGTATACTTGTAGTTTACATTGGTGTAAGAATGAGAAAGGAACACAGGGAGTGTGTGTGTGTAAAATGCAATCCTGTTTTTCATAAGCTAGTCCAGTGTCATGGAATGTGCCCTTGAATTCACCTAGCAATCACTACAAAGCACAATTTTGACTTTGCACAGACTGTTCTGAATTGTTGGCTTCATCCCCCATCCCAACTTCATTTTGTACCTTAACTGGTAATGGCAATTGCCATTTAAAAAAAAAATTAAAAAGGGATAACCTTACACTAGAGGGAAGGTGGGAAAATTCACTGATATTTAATTACTTTGGCAAAGTTGTTGCACTGGGATGTCAGGCGAGTTCTCTAGAACAAGACCATCAGAAAAAGCCCACCTACATGAAACCAAAGGCCTGTTGAGTCCAGCATCCGGTTTCTCACAGTTGCCGACAAGATGCTTTCGGGAAGCTCACAAGCAGAACATAATAAGCAGTAAAAGGTAAAGGTAAAGGGACCCCTGACCATTAGGTCCAGTCATGACCAACTCTGGAGTTGCAGTGCTCATCTCACTTTATTGGTTGAGGGAGCTGGCGTACAGCTTCTGGGTCATGTGGCCAGCAAACCAGAGCAGCGCACGGAAATGCCGTTTACCTTCCCGCCGGAGCGGTACCTATTTGTCTACTTGCACTTTGACGTGCTTTCGAACTGCTAGGTTGGCAGGAGCTGGGACGGAGCAACGGGAGCTCACCCCGTCACGGGGATTCGAACCGCCGACCTTCTGATCGGCAAGTCCTAGGCTCTGTGGTTTAACCCACAGCACCACCTGCGTCCCTATAATAAGCAGTACTCGCTTCTGAAAGAGCATCTAAGAACGTAAGAGCCTGCTGGATCATGCCTGTGGTCCATCTAGTCAACATGCAGTTCTCACAGTTGCCAACCAGAATCCTGTGGGGAAACAGCAAGCAGGACTTGAGCACAAGAGCACTCTCTTCTCCTGTGGTTTCTAGCAACCTGGTATTCAAAAGCATTGCTGCCTTCAACTGTGGAGGCAGAGTATAGCCATAATGACTAAGAGCCCTCTCTTTCATCAGTTGTGTAGTCCTCTTGTACAGACATCCAAGTTGGTGGCCATGACTGCCTCCTGTAGGCAAGTTGTGCTGCATGAAGAAGTGCTTCCTGTTGTCTATCTTGAACCTTCCTATGTTCAGCTTCATTGGATGTTCATAGGTTCTAGTGTTATTGGGGTGGGGGCGGGGGAACATCTCTCTATCCACTTCTTATTCACCTTTTCTCTAAACTAAAAAGTACTAAATGCTGTGACCTTTCTTCATAGTGGAGTTGCTCCATCCCTTTTGATTGACACTTTCTGAATCTTTTCCAACTCTACAGTATCCTTTTTGAGGTGAGGCTACCAGAACTGTACACAGTATTTCAAACATGATTGCATCATGAATTTGTATAATGGCATTATGATACAGACAGTTTTATTTCCAGTGCCTTTCCTAATGATCCTTAGCATGGAAATTGCCTTTTTCACAGCCACTGCACACTGGGTCAACATCTTCATTGAGCTATCTACTATGACCCCAAAATCTTTCTCCTGGTCTGTCACCACCAGTTCAGACCCCATCAGCAGATATGTGAAATTAATATTTTCCCCCAACATATATCACTTTACACTTGTTTCTATTAAATTTCATTTGCCATTTTACTGTCCATTCACTCAGTTTGGGGAGGTCCTTTTGGAGCTCTTCACAATTCTTTTGTTTTAACAACCATGAACAATTTAGTATCATCAGCAAACTTGGCCTCCTTACTACTCAGTCCTAGCTCTATATTGTTTATGAACAAGGTAAAAAGTACAGGTCCCAGTTATGAAATAGAGAATTTTTGTAATGTATTGAAACAATGGAATACAAGATGCTGTCAAACCTTTTTCTCTGTCAGGAAATTTATAGGATACCATTATAGTTTCAGATTTCTTTTATTTACTTATGTAAGATATTTTGAAAGTTGTTGGTATCATGACATTTTAAAAACAAGCAGTTCTTGGTGAAATAGTTATAAAGTTGATAATCAGAAAAATAGAAATGGAAAGATTTCAGATTTTCTTTGCAGACTCAAGTTTACTCTAAAAGTGTCACAGAGTGGATAGACATTGTTTCCCCCCCTACAGATTGGGGTCACGTAATGAAATTGGTTGGCAGTAGATGGACAGTTGAGAAGGACACAAGGATGTATTATTTCACACAACACAGAACTGATATATGGGATTCACGGGGGCCACTAGGGGGCGCATCGGAAGATGGTTGACAATAACATCTCTCCGACCCACACGAGGTAATTTGGAGGCTATGATGGGAGTAATTAGCCTCCCTACCCCCCCCCCCCCGGATGGTGGGGGGTACTGCCCTTGCCTGCTGTGCCCTATACCACCCCCGAATTTGTGGGGATGGGGGCACTAGGCACAAAGCCCTCCTGTGGGATTCCGGCACTCCTGGACGCCGTCCCTGATCTGCGCCACTAGCTGCAAGAACTTCAAAAGAAACAATTTGGATGAAGGAATGCACATATTTCAAGGAAGGAGGGGGAGTAAAGACTGCTAACAGAAGAGATCTCTGATAAAGCAAGACAAGAATAAAACATGAGAAGATACGCCAAGATACAGTATGGCGAATGACTGATGGGGGAGGGGAAAAAACTTTCCTTTCTTTCCTTATGTGATTAAACAAGAATCCCCTCCCCTCACGAGTCAGAATTGTCATTTTAAGGACTTAAGCTGTGGATTTAAGGCTGTGTGGAGATAAACTTTCGAACCAAAGCATGTTTTAAGAAGAGCGTGGAATGTATAAGAGCTTTGGAATGACGCAGTTAAAAATGCCGTCGCCATATTGGGAAGTTCTGTCGGAGGTCTTGAGTCTGGGAGGAGAAAGAGAGAAATAGAGCTGTTTATATATTGTGGGTGAAACTCCTCAGAGGGACTTAAGAGCGACAGTTTTACGAGATCAATGATGGAAAGAGTGATGTTATCTGTGAAGGTGATGATATATGGAAACCATCTCGATTTGAGGATTGGAAGAATGGAAAATTCACACAGGATTATTATTGGTGTTTATCGGCTTAAGGAGACTATCAGAAGAGATCATAAAGAAAAAAGAGAAAATATATGAACAAGATGTGATGTGGAAACAGTAAGATAAGACTGGATGGAATTATGAACTCTGTTTGGACTGACTTGGATTGATTTGGACATTAACGCAGTAGCAAGAAGATGATCAGAATCCCCCTTCGGATCTTGAAATATGGGTCCCCCCAACAAAATTTAAAATTCGGCTTTGTAATTCGGAATTTATGTGATGTGATTTAATTTGATTTGATTGGCCGGTTAATAAAAATTATTTTTTAAAAAAAAAGATATATGGAATTCACTGCCACAGAAAGTGGTGATAGTCGCTAGGTAAATGACTTTTGAAAGGGCTTTGACAAATTCATCGCACTTTTAATTGTGTAATCCCTCAATCTCCTTTGCCATTTTTATCAGCTGATTGCTAAAGTTTTTTTGTATTAAGTTTTAGTCAGTTTATTACTTGTGTTGGTAAACAGTACCCTGGGTTCTATTTTGATAAAGGGCAATGTTTCATCATCACCATCATCTTCCTCTTCAGTTTGCTACTGGGTCAAGTTTAATATATTGAGCATTGACCTATAAAGTCCTAAACAACATGGGGATGGATTATATGAGGGAGCAGCTTCTCCCATGCAGACTTGCCTGGTCATTAGGATCTTCTAAAGGAGGCCCTCCTGGTTGTGCCACAGTTTGTTGAGACCCATTCTGAGGCAACCAGGGGAATGGCTTTTTCTGTTGTGGCACCCAGCCTATGGTATGGAATAATTTACATCCTGGGATAAGGCAGGCACCAAAGGAGTTTTGCTTTCAGCACTTGCTGAAAACCTAGTTATTATCCCAGGACTTTGCTGGCCATTAATAAAGAGCAGCTTGCTGTAATTTCCACTGGCTCTGTATTTGCTGTTGTATTTTAATATATATTTTTGTTCTTGTCAATCGCCTTGAATTTTTTCTTTCAATAAAAGGCAGTACAAAAAATTGATGTCACTGTGCTGTTGTCAGTAGACTGTTTAATTTTATTGGATATTCACTAATATATGTCATCACTAGTTCATTATTTATGTGACTATTTAAATTTTGTTGTGTCTTGTAACTGTTGTGTAAAACATTTTGATATTGTGAGCCACCATGTGGATGCTTTACTATGGAAAGGCAGCATCCAAATAAATGATGGGGATCAAATAAATATATAAAAGTCAGTGTTAAACCAAGTTGTTCTATTTTCAAAGCTTTCTTTGTTTTTAATCCTAGGTAAAGCTAAAAAGTAAAGGACCCTTGGATGGTTAATTCCGAAGTGACTATGTGGTGCTCATCTTGCTTTCAAGCCAAGGGAGCCGGCATCTGTCCACAGACAGCTCATGTGGCCAGCATGACTAAACCGCTTCTGGCACAACAGAACACTGTGATGAAATCCAAAGTGCACAGAAATGCCATTTAACTCCCACTATAGAAGTACCTATTCATCTACTTGCACTGGTATGCTTTCAAACTACATCTATGAAGAGTGTTAGAAACATAGAACCAAATCCAAAGGAAGCAGCTAGTTGTCCATAAATCCCATTGCAATCAACAGGACAAGGTAATTGGAACTAATCTGCGATCTACTCCCTTTGGAACTTATTTTGTTTGGATTTAGCCAGGGGGTTTAGGACCTTTTGCAGCATTTTAGCAAGCAGTCATTGGATATGATCCAGAGGGACATTGTCTGCTTTTTTAATCAGAGAAAGCATCTTCCAGAGTTCAAAGAAGCATCTTTGGCCCCAACACATGGAACATATAAAATACCAGGCAGGTTCCAAAAAAAGTGTCCTCCTCATTTGCTTATTGTTGGGTTTCTTAGTTTGTTGTTTTTGATGATGCTTCATACTGCAACAATGGTGTTGTGTAAGGTTGGTGGTTTTAACTTTTGGATATTTAATATGCCCACTTTTAGTCAGTTTAGGAACATGGGAAGCTGTCTTATGGTTTCTCAGACCATTGGACCATCAGTATTGTCTATAGCAGCCTTTCTCAAACTTGGGTCCCCAGATGTTGTTGGACTACAACTCCCTTCATTCCTGACCACTGGTCTTTTTAGCTAAAGATGATGGAATTGTACTCCAACATCTGGGAACTTAAGGCTGAGAAAGACTATTTTACACTTAGTGGCAGCAGTTGTCCAGGGTTTCAGCCAAGGGATCTCCCAGTCCTAAATGGAGATGCCAAGAATTGAACCTAGAACCTTTGGCATGAAAAGAATGTGCTGTACTACTAAGCCATGTCCCCTCTCCTATTATTATATGTTATGTATATCTGTTTACTACTTTAATATATATTACATTGAGACCCTTTGTAAGATGAAAAATAAATAAAGGAATATGAATATTAATAACAACATCATCATTATCTAATTTTCATACTGAGTATTTCATTAATTTATACATTATTGTTAAACTTGTAGAACAAAATCCAGCACTGGTGAAAGTGCATACCCATTTAACTCAATGTCATTATACCCAGTTCTATTACAATTAAATATTGCCCTCTAGGAGAATGTGCTTTTTCTTCTATTCCATCTCCCTTGCTAGGGGATGGAGAGAGTTGAATCTTTCTTTATATAGCTGCCACTGAATATAAATGTAAAAATATTTAAATTGACGCTATGGTGCACATGCTGTGCGAAGCTCTCTGCTTGGTGTCTGAGATAGTTGTGCTCCCACTGATCTCTGAGCCTTAGAGCACAGAGTCCCAGAATGGACCCATAAGATGACTTGCCCTTGACCAATGTTGCAATTTTATATCCTTTTTACCCTGATTAGAATGAAAAGGAAGAATATAGAGCACAAATTCCTTTTCTACTGCTTCTTGAATTCAGCAATCTCAGACAGCTGAAAATGAGGTTGCATGTGGTGTGTATCAAATAATTCACTGTAGCCTCATCAAATATTTCCTTCAGGCTAAATTTAGTAATCCCTGATATCTCACCTGGCATAAATCAGCAAATAATTTGATCCTTTCTATATTCCTCTAACTTTGATTGCTTACGCTAGTTTGAAATACCGCCTTCCTTAAATTAGTGCCATACAGGAAATAATCCTAAAATATTTCAGGATGCAGAATTCATCCAGGGAGCCCCTTTCAAGGGAGGCACTTTAGTTCATCGAGCTTCCAGAGAAGTTTACATTAAAGCATAAGTAGGAAAACTTTTTAAGGAGACCTTTTACTAATGACACAAAACAAGAGTAAGACAGCAAAAACACTTTCCACGAGCAGCTGTGTGATCAAAACTAAAATGCCTGGGCAAATAAGAAAGCTATCAACTTGTGCTAAAAAGATCTAACATTCAGCATAAGGGTATGTCTCTCTGGGAAAAAGCAGACTGTTGTACATATGTGTGTGTGCGCGCGTGTGTGTGTGCAAAGCCACTACACAAGTTTCCTAGGAGGTGGGTTGTTGTTCACCAGAAGGAAGACAAGGAGGGGCAAAGTAGTTGGAAGTGCACCGGCAAGAGCACTGGATTGACTGCATATATTTGTAGTTTTCCAGCTGTAAGCCTCTTTGGATGAGCTTTGCCTAGAAGAGCAGAATATGATTTTGTTCCAGAAAATGAAATAAATAAAATAAACTCCCTGGAATGTTGTAGTCTAAAACACTGGAAGGGTACTAGGTTCAAAGGGTATTAGGTTGCCAAAGGCCAAGGAGAATAAGAGGTCTAAGCTGGCCCTCACAATTTGTTAGAGCAAGTAGTATGGATACCGTATAAGGCAATTTTCTATGTTCCCAAGTCAGATTATTGGTCCATCTAGCTCAGTGCTGTCTACAGTGACTGGCAGTGTCTCTCAGATTCCAGGAAGGGTTCCTTCTCAGTCCTCCCTGAAGATGCTAGGAACTGAACCTGGAACCTTCTACATGCAAGGCAGATGCTCTCCCACTAACCCATCCTTTGAATATGCTTGAAGCTATCCAAAGTCCTGCAACTCCAGCCTGATCCCATCTGCTACCTGTCTGACTTAGCCACCCTTCGGCAACTGTCATGCCCCATGGATTCCAGCACACGGTCATGACAGGACAACCTGAAGCATCCCATGCAGAATAAATCCATGCTTTACGTTTTAGAGTTCAGCTGAAATCCCATTATGGCAGCATAGCAGAGGCACATTGCTTCTACCGTGACAGCCATTGGAGCTGGATGTGAACATTTGCTTGGCCTACCCTTGCTGCACCCCCCCCTCCCTTCGCTATCAGTTTCTGAGACACATGGTGGCTTTGTGTGCTACATCTGGCAATAGATGCTATTAGCGGCACAATCAGCCCTATGCTGCTGGGCAGATATAATGCTATGTACTGGGAAGGGAAAGAGGAAGAAAACTCCTTGTGCTTGCGGAAAGGGTTTATTGAGGGCTGAATACATTCCCGAATGCTATATGCCAATTCATTACAATGGCACAGGCCCACAAACTGCGATGCCCCATTGTGAAAGCCCTTGTGCCCAGTCCTAAGTGATCCTTTTGCAGCATGAGATAAGCTTGTTAACCAGAATCAATCAATATGGCTAACCTGATGCAAAAACACCCACCCACCCCGCTCACACATGAAAACAAAGTTCACCACAGCCAATCACAAACAAGCAACCACACCCTAGGCCAACCCCAACTTCTCTCACCACCAAAGGAACACAAGTGAATAGTAAAGAGAACCCGCACAAGTGATGCTGATACAAAACCCCACACATACATTAAGTAAAATAGAAACATTGCCTCCCAACCCCACCCTACCCACCATGGCCCCCTCCACCTCTTCCCCCCTTTTCTTCCTAATGTAACCCTAATGTCTCAACAAATGAAAATGACCTGTGGAAAATGTAACTCGAAAAAAGAGACATTGTGCATGCCTTTGTAAACCAAGAAATCTTTAATAAAAATATCAACTGACAAAAAAACACACCTAAGAAATGCAAATCTGTTAACAAATTTGGGGAGAAAAGAGAGTAAACCTCAGGCTGTCATGCCAGGCACTTTTCCTTGGGAGAGCCCCATTGAACTCACACAGGGTTTGCCACATAGGAATTGGGCTGCATAGCCACAAGGGATCTTCTATTCCCTATTTTTACTACTTTGCAGGAAAAGGAAAGATTTTTGCATTCCCAGTAAAAGGGGCAAGAACCACACACCCAATTGAACTGGTCTCTTTGTCCTTTCAGTGGCTTGTGACCCTGGCTTCCACTAGAGCTTTCTCATTCCTGGGCCTTTAAATGAATACATTTCTCATATTAGTGTAAATCCTGTCCCCTATATATGGGTGATGTCATTAATCTTGTTTTACACCATGATATATTACTAAGTGACACCATGCATTGTGCATGTATTGTTACTCAGCTCACATGCTTAGTGAAGACATTGCCCGCATGTGGAATGCATACCTCAAGCCAGCTGTGAAATATTTCTTTTTGAAACGCAGAGAAAGTGGAATTGAACATGAGGACAAAGTGCCTTTTCCCCTCACTGTAGAATGGAATAACAAAGTGAATGTTATGCCTGCAAACCTATGCACACTTAACAAAGCAAAAACCTCATTGAATCTAGTAGGACTTGCTTCAAGCAAAAATGTGTAGGGTTGCACACTGTAGGACTCTTAGGCTGCAACCTTATGCACACACTTACCCGGAAGTATGTCATTGTGAAACTGATGGGACTTAGTCATGAGTAGACATGCAAAGAGTTGCACAGTTAAGGACACTTACCAGATGTTTGAAACAAAGGGTCCATTTGTGTTTTTTACTAACACCCCAGTCCAAATCACCTTTACCTGGGGGTAACTCCTGTCCTTTTTTTAAAAAAAGTGTAGTTTCAGGTGAGTATATTCATGATTGTGGACTGTTTTCAAAGGAGGAATGCAACTTAGTTTTAATAATTAGATCTACATTGCCTTGAGAAAGTATGTTGGCTATGAAATGAGAGTTTTCTACTTTCTCTCCCATAGTGACAACGGTCATAAGTGAAGCATTCTAAAGTTGCTGGATTCCATCAGCCAGCACAGAGGGCCACAAGTCCATCACCCTTGAGTTCAAGGTAACAGGCAATGGGGAAAAAACCTTTGCCTGAGACCCTGCATAGATGCTGCCAGTTAGAGCAGACAGTCCTGGGCTAGATGTACAAATATATGGTATAGGTTATTTTGGATGTAAGGGGAAATATCCAACCCATCTGACCAGTTGGTTTTTCCCAGGAGCTGGCAAGAAAACAAAATGTCGAACTTCTGTAATGCTCATAAAAATATTTTCTAAGTGATTTTTTTTTTGTCACCATCAGCAATGGTGAGGTGGTTGTCTTCCCCGAAATCTAATTCCAGCACCAGTTGCAAATCCGCCAGTGGTGAAAACATTGCATTTACCAGTTATCTGACCTCAGAGAGAACGTGATAATGAGATCCACCAACAGCTCATTTCTAGCTTGGAATTCTTGATGGTTTATTTAGTTTGACTGACTGCAGTAGATTGCAGCTACGAATATAGTTGCTATGGAAGGAATGCCTTAAAGCCAGCATTTCTTTTAAAGAGGTCAGGAATTTGCCATATCTCTGATAAACACGGATGGTTTAATGATGGGAGACAATATAATAGTTAACATCTACTGTGCATGGCAAGACTTATGCTTCAGAATTCCTTTCCCCTCCCCCCAAAATTGTGGATTATTTTTATTTTTATTTAGTGTTGAAATATCAGAAATGTAGAGCAAATGTTCAGAAGTGATTACATGCTGACGTAATAAGCAGGGAAATATGGTTTGGAGTTGAATAAATGCCATAGAATTCCAGTATCTCAAGTGACCCATTGTAGCATCTCATTCATGTCAGTAAAGCCGGTTCTGTTTTCCTCCATGGCACTCACAATGCAAAAACGGCAGGAAATTCCTTTCCTGTCTTGACAGACTCTAACAAACACCCTCACAGCAAGGAAGTTTTCTGCCTCACTCATCATCCAATGTCTTAATGCATCATTTAGTTCTTTATTCAAGGCTAAGCATAAACTGAGCCAGTCATAGTCCAGCATCCCTATTCTCTTAAGTCATTGTTTGCCAAACTTTTGATACTGGGACAGAGTTTTCCACACCACTCCCCCGGGTTAAAACTGAAAGTGTACTGTGTTCTTATGCTCAAAAAGATACACACAGATTTTGCTTTTGATCAGCTACCGGAACAATGGATGGGCATCCTGCTTGCAATTATTTATTTTTTAAATGTTCCATCCTCTCCTTTACTCAGCCAGTCAAGTACTTGCTTTATTGGCAAGGGTGATGCTTTGGGGATACTGCCCATATCTAGCATAGATTGTACCAGGGAATCTCATATCTGAGATTTCAGCACCACCCATTGACTGAAAATCCACTAATTTCCTTCATGGTTTTATCATTCTGTCATGGAATTAAATGGAGGTATCTGAAGCACTGTGCATCCTTCAGTTGATAGCAGACTGGTAAGAGACCTGTCAAATCAACTCTGTCCATGTGCTTTCCTGAGGAGACAGTGCTAGTCAGGTTCTCGGTCTAGTGGATAATGCTACACACTATCATGGATAGAAGGTAAACATTCTATTCAGGCTTCCCAGTTTTCCGCTTTCTTGATGACACGAGGGTAGCTGGATGCAAGAGGGACATGGCTCCTGCATCTTTTAACAGTTGTTGTGTAACAAGTTACGCCAACTGAAATTCTCTCTACTGCACAGCTGTTAAATATACAATAGTCCTGTCATCTTTTGCATCTGGCCAATCTAGATGGAGCCCTTACCATCTCCTTTGAGATTTACCCTATCTCATTAAACACACACACACACACACACACACACACACGCTAGCCCTGCAGATAAAAGACCCAACCTGTTTATAGCTGAACAAAAGAGACTGCAGAAAACAAGCAATGATTACAACGTTTTGATACTACTGCATACATGACTTAAAGTGGGGTCCTCTGGTGTAAAGACACTGAGAATTAAAGCCCCCAAAGCAGCAAGGCAAATGTGGGAGTAAGCTCCTTCCAAGCAAACATATATGTCTATGTGCCCTTCTTTGGGGAAAAGCCCCACTACCCTAACGGGAGTTACTTCCAAGGAAACATGCAAGCACAGTGAAGATGATTATGCTTGGAACCTGGCATTCTTCTTCTGTTGAACTCAATATTTTTGACAACTTTCAGATAGCTTTAGATAAGGGATTTTTTTTTCTTCTTACCATGCCACAGTCCATGTTTCTTTGTATTTCAGGGAGCCAGCATGGTGTAGTGCAGGGGTCAGCAAACTTTTTCAGCAGGGGGCCGATCCACTGTCCCTCAGACCTTGTGGGGGGCCGGGCTATATGGGGGGGGATGAACCAATTCCTATGCCCCCAAAATAACCCATAGATGCATTTTAAATAAAAGCACACATTCTACTCATGTAAAAACATGCTGATTCCCGGATTTAGAAGGCGATTGGGCCGAATCCGGCCCCCGGGCCTTAGTTTGCCTACCCATGGTGTAGTGGTTAATAGCAGTGGTCTCGTAATCTGGTGAACTGGGTTTGCTTCCCTGCTCCTCTACATGCAGCTGCTGGGTGACCTTGGGCTAGTCACACTTCTCTGAAGTCTCTCAGCCTCACTCACCTCACAGAGTGTTTGTTGTGGGGGAGTAAGGAAAAGGAGATTGTTAGCCTCCTTGAGGCTCCTTAAGTGGAGTGAAAGGTGGGATATCAAATCCAAACTCCCCCTCCTCCTCCTCTTCTTCCTCTTCTTCAGATGTTCTCCTAGCAAGCAAGCTAAGCATGTGTTTTGAGTCACTCTAAATGATAACATACCAGTGGAAAGTTGTCTCTGCTGAGCATGTTACTGGAAATAGCCAGAAAAATTGCTTTTTTTGTGGGAGTATGTATTTATATGCACGGAGCAGGGAAGCATGATTTAGCCAAAAAGCTGTAGACCTTGATATAGTAACTGCATGTCCCAGGCTGCACTAAGAACTTGAATGTAACTAATAACCAGGAAATCACCATGCTGAAATGTTCAGTGTGTCATTCTTGTCTCATTTTAGATATCTGGAGTCAACGACAGAAGGCAGCATCCCTTTGGGAAGATGTGCTGCCATGTTACCTTTGTGTTTGAAAGTGATTGACTGCAAGAGTTCAAATAATTTATAATACAGACATTATTGTGAGAGTGTGGCAAGGATTTGCGACTTTCAGTAAATTAGAAACATGGAATCTTGTGAATGATCTTGTGGTTAAAAAAAGAAGAAGAACAGAAAACTCTGCCTTGAGAATACAGGCAGCGCTAGTCAAAAGTGTTGTAAGGAATTAAGCCAAACCAGAAAGACAGAAGACCAACCAGATAAAAGACTATGCTATCTCACATCAATCTTCAGAGGATTCTCATAAATCAAACAATGCTTACCCAAGACTAAGCCGGCACTGGCCACTATTTAAGGTTGAAATAGGCAGCTGTTGCTTAGATGTTGTAGAATATATGCAATGAAAAATAGGTGTGCTAAATGTTTTATTGGACCTCTTTTGGTGTAAAAAATATGTATGTTTTTCAGTTGTACAAAACCCTCTAGTTGTTGGATTAAGAGCTCATATACTGTTACAAAGTCCATCCTATGAAATATGTTACCCTTACTATGTTGTATTAATCAGCACAGTTAATGCAAGAGGGCTCTATTATGTCAGAAAGACTGTGTAGCTTTTGATATTTGCAAGTCACAAAATTAGACTGAATTTTTGGTTGTCTCCCCTGCAACTTTAAGCATCTCTATGGTGTGAAGTAGCTTGGTATATGTAAAGTTCCAGTTTCTGAAAGGAAGGACATGGAAATGGAACCATGCTGTGGGCTCTCTCTTATATGGCCAAGGTCTTCTGGCTTTAGTGAAGCAGAGCTGGAAGAAGACAGGCTGTAGTGGCTTCCACACTGCTAACATCGGGAGAGGGTCTGAGTTATCAGACTTGCTTACATTTTTAAAAGTAGACTGACACATAATCTCTTAATGTCCAGATGAACTGGATGCATCTGAACACCTTTTTTCATTTGCAGTCATGTTTTAATATCCTGAGGGGTCTCTTACTGTTAAAAGGGCAACCGGTTATAACAAAGTAGGGAGTAAAAGGATATAAGTTGTCAAGTTCACTTTAAAACTATCTTGTGGTGCTGTGGTGTTTGATATATTTCTTTCTCTCTCTTTTTGGTTTTTGTATAATTTTGAATACTGAAAGAGACATTCTTACAAGGGATGCAAGTTTACCAAATTTTAATCTTCTTGAAAGCCACAACAAGTGACCATTGACTTGAACGTGAACAACATTCATTGCAATGCCAAATTTACTTAATATCATTCGTAAATTTGGAACCATCCTTTGGCTATCAGATGATTGCATGTTAAAATACAACACAGCAGCATTTCAAGCATTTATTGAATAAACTGCTTGGGTAACTTTGAAATCCGCATGTTTTCTACACACACATACCTCTCTAACCTACCCCCACCACTACCCACACACATTGCAAAAGTTGCACACTATGTTTTAAAGCAGGCAGGTGTATTTATTATGTAAATTCCTCTGTAGCCATGGCTATTTCAGTGTAATACAAATAACTACTCTGATTTCATGCCCCTAAGGCAAATGCATTTATGAGTAGCTGCAGTGTACTAGCTGAAAGCTCCATTATATATATGCAGTAGATTGCGAGATTTTTAAGCGTCTAAAGCGTGTTTGGCTTGTGGTTCCAATCATTGCAGTGTGCCTGGGAGCAGTGTTACAGATTCTCTATAGAGCGAGCTTATATGACTTATCATTGAATTTCAACTCTTACACAAAATAGAAAGGGAATTTGTCAATAAAACTGCAAGGGAGTGGTAAAGGCCTATATCCTCATCTGAAACAATAGTGGTAGTGTTCATGAGACTGTGTGGTACATGCAGACTTAAGCATCTTATATAATAGTGTCTGATGCCTCCGCAATCCTACCAGTTTATATTTTCCTGAACTAATTCATGTATGTATTTAAGAAATGTAAACCCTGACTCTCAATCAAATGTTTCCAAGGTTGCTAATAACATATCTAAAAGCAGCAGCATGATAAAATCCACAGAAAAAAATGAAAACAAAGAAAACTAGAAATGTTTTTTTAAAAATGTTTTTCACATTCTTTGCCATTTTGTAGCTTATTTTGGCTTAATAAGCATGGGAGGGAGTGTGTGAAGAACTTCATTTGCCCCACCACAGTTCTTCCTGTCCCCAGTGCTGGCTATTTGCAATGAGAATAAAGCTCTCGTTGGTGTCAAGGGGAGCTTTCCTCCCTGTGAGATTAGCAATTGGATGGGTGATTCTAATCAGGACAACACTGGCAGCAAAAGATTAAGCTCCCTCCCCACTTGCTATGGTCCCAATCTGTCTCAGCACTGTTCTGTCCCTGCCCCCCCCCCGACACCAGCTATCTGTGAAAGAAAAGCCAGCCAAGCAAGGGAAAACTACGTAACTATACACATTGAGGGTCCCTCCACACAATATTGTTGTCATCCATCTGTCTCAAGAGACAATGGAGTGCTCCTCCAGGAGTGAAGTCAAACCACTGCATTAGCAGCACCAAATTGATCTCCCTGGGGTGCAAGCCAGGACAGTGTGCATGGAGGTCCTGGGCTGCTCATACAACAATATCCCCCTCTCAGCCCCACTAATGTGGTCCAAAGGAAAGCAGAACAATACATTTGGCACCAGCTTGGCTGGAGTTGTTGGAAGAAGGTGTACAAGACTCCATCCAACATCCTTAGGATACAATACCTTCAGAGTCATTTAAGTATTGCAGTTTGGTTCTTGTGATTACTTTTGTGATGAGGCAGATGAACTTATGGCAAGCAAACAGATGAAGTCACATTTTGGTGCAGCATATTGATTTAAAATGGCGCCCAGCACTCAACTGTCAAGTTTGGTGGTGATATTCTGAGAGGCAGCCAAACTTACAGAGAACAGACAGACAAACTATTTTCCAAAAAGATATAGTAGATGTTCTGACTTTTAGTCCCGTTCATTCTTTGTATCCTAGATATCTGTTCAAATCGGTGTATGATTTAGAGGGGACTAGTATAGCTCTCTAATCCTAGATGCAGTGCTTTTTACAGGTATGATAGGTGCCTGGACCCTGAAAAGTATGTACTACTATGCTGGCTCACTTAAACTCATGCCCATCTGCTAGAGTGGCATGATGCCCACCTAGGCACAAGGCAATATTGCAGTTTAAACAGGACACAGTTGCCAAGCACATATAAGTTTATAAGGATGGCTTTCAAAATCCAACATGTGTTACAAGTTGGGTATTTTCCCCCATCCCAATATCCTCCTGAGATACGAACAACCAAATTAAGCTTTATATACACATATTTCATTACCAGAGATCACATCTGCTGGATACCTAGTATAAAATTTGCATGAGGGAATTTGGTTGTTATCCTCAAAATTTGACAGATTTCTTGTAGGCTGCTTCTGAGAATAAGGCTGATCATAGCTTCTCTGAAAAATAATAATCATGCCAATACCCCTGAGTTCATCTTATTTTGAAGACTCTCTATTGGCACCACAAAATAAATGATAATTATCTGGCCTTGAGAGACATCTTGTCACTATTGCTTTGGACTAAACAAGCTCTAACACACAATTAAAAGAAAGCCATATGATTGGTGCTAGAAGTGTAAAAGCATATCAGAGGAAAGCACCTTAGTGGTGCCAACATGTGCTGTCATTGCTGAGGAACCAACATACAACCATAACAGAGAAAGAGCTGGGGGGGGGGGGGAGGCCAAGCACAGGCCACTGAAAATAGAGTGGGAAGCGCAGGACAGTAGAGAATACTGTCCAGTGAGGATGTATTCTTAAGGAGAGAAAACACACCAAAACTACTGATACCCCATGGCAGCCTTCCCCAACCTGATGCCCTCCATATGTTGTTTGACTCCAAGTCCCACCATCTCCAACCAAGATGGCCAGAGATCAGGGATGATGGGAGTGGTCCTTCTTCAGCCAACAGATGTGTACAAAAATGTGTATATTAGGATAAAGTGTGGATATAGATGCATATATTTGTGAAAGCAATATACAGATATGCGGTATATTAGCAGAAATATCTTGCAAAAATGTGTATATTAGTCAAAACTGCTTGCAAAAATATGCCTGTTAGGGAAACTTCACACTAAAGTGCTAAAAAAAAAATGTCCGAAGCAAGTTTTAAAAATCACAGATGGCAGCAGAAATGTCGAGAACTGAATTTAAGATTGGAAAAATGAGAGAAACTGAAATCGAGAGATTTGGCCATATCTAGTGGTGGATCAGGACCAGCTATGCCACATTGTTTCATGCAAAACAGAAGAGGGAACGGACTGCTAATGAGAAGCTCAGCTGCAGCCCATTATAAAACCAAGAACAGTGAGGGGATATCTACCTAAGCATCAGCCAATAGGAAATACAGGTGTTCTTAGGCTGCAGTCCTATACCCTATTGGAATATTTATTGTTACTAGTCCTATTTAGTCATCCTAATTTCAAATGCTGTTACCTGACGGAGTGTGGGGTTGAGCATCCCAGCTCCACCCCATGCCCCCATAACTGCACTTATTGTTCTCCTTCAGTTGCAGGCAAGCATTTGTAGTGGGGAACCAGCCTACTCATGTAGGCTCCCTGTATGATTTTAAGCCCTGAAATTTATTTATTTATTTATTTTTCTTAATATTTATAGGCTGCCTTTCTGAGTACAATTCACTGAAGGCAGCTCCCGTAATAAAAATTCAATACGATATCAACAATATAAATATATAGAGGCATTTAATACGACAATATCTCCAAAGTTACTAAGCTGGCAGTAACAACAACATGAAAAACCACACCCAGTCAAAGATATGAGACATAAACTGCCAGCAGAGCAATGTAAAGAAGCATAGCCCAGCCTTCCCAGTCATGTGAAGGCCACTAGGTATTTCAAAAGGACCAGAGCTGTGGAAGCCTTCTGCACATCAGATGTGAGCGAGTTCCAGATCTGCAGGGCTACTACAGAAACAGCCCTCTCCCTCATGCTTGCCTACACTGATAATTTAAGTGGTGGGCAAATTTGGAGGATGTTCATGTGAGAGTTGGACCATAAAGAAGGCTGATCGCCGAAGAATTGATGCTTTTGAATTATGGTGCAGGAGGAGATTCTTGAGAGTCCAATGGACTGCAAGAAGATCAAACCTATCCATTCTTAAGGAAATCAGCCCTGAGTGTTCACTGGAAGGACAGATCCTGAAGCTGAGGCTCCAATACTTTGGCCATCTCATGAGAAGAGAAGACTCCCTGGAAAAGACCCTGATGTTGGGAAAGATAGAGGGCACAAGGAGAAGGGGACGACAGAGGACGAGATGGTTGGACAGTGTTCTCGAAGCTACCAGCATGAGTTTGACCAAACTGCGGGAGGCAGTGGAAGACAGGAGTGCCTGGCATGCTCTGGTCCATGGGGTCACGAAGAGTCGGACACGACTAAACAACTAAACAACATGTTGATGTGGCTCCATGCAATCCTTCAACTGGCTCAGGCCCAAATTGTTTATGGCTTTATAGATTTAAAAAACAGCACTTTGAAGTGGGGTCAAAACTACACTGGCATCCAGGACTCTGGTGGCCACATTTTGAACCAGCTGATCTTTCTGAGCCATTTTCAGTGGTCAACGTTTTGTATAACTAAATCATGGGTTAGCGTGGCCTGGTCATGGGCAACCTCCATGAGCAAAGTAGGTGTTCCACTTCAAAAGCGATCCAACTCATGGGAAAGCGATAGGGTCTGTAATGCGGGGAAAGAGCTAGCATACTTGTCCCCCTTCACTCTGATAAAGATATGCCTGCATAGGCCTATTGTGCTGCACACACTATTCTTTTTGCAGCAACTTTCGGGGGGGGGGAACAATTCTATGGTCAAGGAAGTAATTCATTTTGTTTTATTTCTGTAAATGAAAATGCAAAATAAACTGCAGAACACGCATAGTGTGAATTTAATCTAATTCCTTTTCATCTGCAGACCTGGTCTCACCAGAAATAATTACTCTGGTTGTGACACATTTCTTTACCTAACTGGGGTAAAGTGCCATTCTTCATGTAGGCTACTCACAGCAGAACCCAAAACAGTGGACCTGTATGAATGATATTGCTCTATTCAACACGAGCACCAGGTCACTAGCTAATGGGTGACTTGGCGGGAATCCAGAATCATGAAATCCTGCACTGGAGCTCTTCTCCACTAGTTACAACTGTGAAGTATGGTGGAACAGAAGCCTAATCAGATAGCAGGAAGAAAAAAAGATGAGTTGGGGGATGAAAGAGAGAGAGAAAGAAATAGGAAATTATTCTGTTTTAAAAGATGGCATTTGGTGTTTTCAAAGTATTAACTTCCTTCTTTCTTTTTTTGCTTTGTGACAAATGAATGTAAAAATGCTCATGCCTTGTGGCCTAAAGGACAACACAGTAGGATCAATGTTCTCTTTGTACTCTATGAAGCTTGAGATTAAAGTCTCTACTGATAAACTGAACATTCTTTAAAACTGACCAGAAGCAAACATTGTCTGTTTGCTGCTACTTTATTACAAAGATACCACTGAGAATAGTGAAGAATACTGTTTGATCTTTAACAGGTTGACCAAATGATTGCAGCAGTCAGCTGTGGTACATGAGATGCTTTCTGCAAATTATTGTTTCTGGTTATAAACCTTTATCATAATATCTCAGAATGAATTATGTATGTATTTCATGTTTTCTCTTCTCCTATCAGCCTTGATGTTCTCATTTCAAGTTTCACCCTAGCCTCCTAATAATGCAATATTGAGGCCATTCAGACACTAATTATGCCTCTATGGCTTTCTTGAAATGACTAAATCAGCATCACTTCTATAATTATCATTAGCAACTTTGTATCAGTGGCTTGCATTACACAAGAAGCTCCGCATTAAATGAGTTATGAATATATATGCATTTATAGCAATGAATCTACATTCTATACCTATCTCTTCCGCTCTCTGTTTATTTATGCACTTGTGTAGTGCTATGTATACACACACACATACTTAATGTTGCTATGTGATGCTTTTTGCATGCAATTAAATACTTGCAAAATATATGCAACTGGATACTGAGATGTTTTAACATAATGATTCAATACAATGCCAATGTACTGTTGTTGGATATGGCATGTAGCTCAAAATATCCTGAGAAATCAAGACCAATTATGATATTTGATGACTTCCTGATCTCTCATGTTTAACTAAAAATAAAGCAAGAGTGATTGGAAGGCAGGACAAAGTAGCCAATGCAAGCAATTGCATTGTTCCTCTGCAGTCTTTTGCCCTGAAAACAAACTGAGATGCACATACAAAAGGACTATGCTTTCTATGTGGCTATTCCATGTTTATCCTGTTTCAGGCTTGTATTCTCAGAATGTAATTAGGCACATTTTCTGGAATATTTAGAGGTGGGGGAAGCTCAGAATTCAGAAACCATTCAGATGAGGCTCTAAAGTGATGATTGTAATGTAAGAAAATCTAAATATTAATATCAGTGAAAGCTTCACTACCAGTATCAACAGTTAGGGAGGGGGGTGTCATTGATACTGGTGTGGGGAGAAATGGTTAAAACACTGCTTGTTGTGCATCACAATCACAATCCTGATCCTGAATTTTGTTTTCAATTAAATTATTTATTTATTGTCCATGGCCAAAGAATTTGGCTTTTTAATGAGTAGCCTTTAAGGACTAGCCTCACCACTCCAAGCAGTTAGTCCACAGTCTCAGGGGAAACAAGTTGAAAGTTATCTGGCCTAGCAATGCTCAATGGTATCCGAGCTCCCATCATTCTCTGACTCTGCCACAACAGTGTCAAGGTCAGCATGGATGCAATAGGGGAGTGCTTGGCAAATTGGTAACAGCAGCTCCTTGAAGGTTCTAGATTTGGCTGCTTCGCCACTTTAGCATTAAAATGCTAATAAAAACAAAAAGATCACCCATAGGGTTGGATTTACAAAAAAAACTTTAATTTATTTTGCTGCCTAACCATAATTTATTTTCAAATTTCTGCACCTATGTATCTTTCCCCAGTAACAATGTGTGTTTAAAAAAAAAAAAAAAACTTGTAATGGGCTCTCTTGTATTTTATGACCTATATTATTACTCTCTGGGTAGCAAAATGATGGTGCCAAACTAATTATTGCTTTGTCTAATTTTAAATCTAGGTCTAGAGAGATTAACAACTTGCACATTAATTCAAGCATCAACAGACTACATAACATAATGCAGATTCAAGGGAATTAAGGAGCCTGTTCTGAAAAACCTTTATACACTTTGGGCCTGAACCTAAGCTGGTGTAAAGTATTTTCATGATGGTGTTTTACTTTGGAGGCAAGGGGATCTGTATTTGCTGATGAGTTGACCTCTTCACTTTGTTTTTTAAAATACTCTTGGCCATAACCCAACACAGAGTTAATGAAATTAATAGGTTGTATCCATTGGTGGCTTTGCTGCACCAGAAAGCACTTTATTCCTGAAAGTCAGAGTACCTCATTTTTGCTGATTCCTCCTACCTACTAGACAGCTATATGAGGCAGATCATATGTTTTTTGCCCCGCCTCCGACTCTGGCTTCAGCAAACATTGGTTGCTACTATGCCTGGTACCAGCTGCCACACCCAACTCTTTTTTTCCTGTCAGTCATAGGGGAAAGGTTCCCCACCCCTTTCTAAAGCACAAAGCTAAACCTAGATTCAGACATAATGAGTAATGAGTGGTTTTTAAAAGATGCAAACTCTTTTGATCTTCTTGCAACCACTCCAGGGAAGAAATAATAGGGGAAAGCACACAAGTCCGAGGCTCATTCACATAATGTGAAGCGATAGCTTACTGTTACATCCAAACTGTAGTCACTGTATGACCAAATCTTCTCTCCCAAGCAAAATGGGCACTTGCTCACACCCTGAGATATGTAGAAAATATTTGTGATTGTGGTGGTCTGTTTACCTGACTCGTATGCAGTAGGAAAACCTCAATCTGATTATCAATTCTTATATATATAACTTTACAGCTATTTTCATTTGCTGTGGAATTGAATCTGGGGTTTCTGCTGTGTTCCTTTAAAATATAAAAATGTATACTGGCAGGTCTCTAAGACCTTCCTGTAAATCCCGCTCAGTAGACTTAAAAATAATAATAATCGTGATTTCCCACTATTGTTCTTTTCACAAAGAAAATCTATGGGCTGTATGTATAGTATGTTAAATATTTTATTGAAAAAACTGTTCCTTAAAGTGTGTACAAAGGCTTCAGACACCACAAAGGGAAAGGGGCTGCTGCAGTGATTTTGAAATCACCTTCGCATGTATGGTACATGGGTTGCTGAAGGACCAGTTTGACCCCCTTGATACTACTGAATATTACTTTGACTCATCTCTTAATTCTGATTATGTGGTGCAGTTGTATCAATCTGAGGTCAAGGGCCTGAATAAATTCTTTTGTGAGGGACTATTAGCAGGTCTATTAGAATTGAAAAGACCCATGCATCTAAATGGTCTTATGAGAATAGAATTACAAATGATGCGTTTTTAAATAAATTGTCATTTCATGGAAACTTATTAGAGAACTTATTGTATTGTTAATGCACAATATTGTTAAGTGATGCCGTCCATTTGTAGAGTAATAGTATAAAGGGGTTGAGAAACAGTTTTATTGATGTAGTTTTTGCTTTGATTCCATTTGTTGCATTTTACTGTAGATTGGTGGAGAAAGTTAAAGTCTTTATACCTTACATTTAAAAATATTTTTTCTTGAGGCTGCAATCCTATATATACTACTCTGGGAGCAAGCCCCATGGAACTCAATGAGACTTACTTTTGAGTAGATGTGTATAGGAGTGCAGCCTCAATCTCCTTCCTATAAAATGTTTTTCTTTCTTTCTTTCTTTCTTTCTTTCTTTCTTTCTTTCTTTCTTTCTTACTCTTTTATAATTTATGAAGCAGAAATGATAAAATTAATGTATACTTTAGTCAAAACCCTCCCAGAGCAGCTTACATAAGGAAAAGGGAATGTGAGAGAGGAGGCAGAATCAAGCTCAAACTCAAGTTCTTGAAGTGACCATTCTTCTAATGCAGATGTGTCTATACAGATTTCTGGCTGGCTGATATAAACAACGCTTCCTGATATAAGTTCTGTCTCTCTTGTCCTTGATAAAAACCAGTTCCTCCCTGGAAGTACTCTCCATCCAACACCAGATCTAGGAACAGAGCAGGTGACAATGTCTTGGCCAGAAGAACAGGGTTGCTCCCACCACACAGTTCTTCTCTCAGACAGCCATCGTCATGGTAGTTGCAATCCTCACAGAAGGGGACCTGATGGAGCTACCCTCCTTTCATGCTGATGTTAGTGGTGATTTAAGCACTCTGGGGCAAAATACATAACATCAGCAGGACTAGTGTCTCATCCATACTTGGAACGCAATCAGCAGACATGCCTAGAATTGTATTCTTGCTTGGCACTGGGCCTAACTTCCAAGTAAAAGCACATAGGCTGTGAGCCTTGCAACAAATCTTTATAGTAGGCCAATATAGTAGACCTCAAATTACTTTGGTGCTGAGGGCTGATGCTAACAGGTTCACCTAAGGTTCCCCAAGTGCATGGTTGAGGTGAGATCCAAACTGATTCATCTCACAGCTCATTCCTCCAACACACTGCACTAGCTCTCATAGAGCTGTCAAAATGTCCACAGGTTATGGTGACATCTCTTTATATAGCAAGAAAAACAGAATGTGTGGATGTGTGCACGTACAAAGGGTTTATTTTACATGAACAGGAATTCTTCTTCTTCTTCTTCTTTTTTACAAATGGCACACATGCCAGGAGGTAGTGGCACAGGAGGCAAGGGAAATATGGAACTTTGTTCCATAATTAATTTTATCTAAGAATATAGTTTATGCAGCACTTGCCCTATTAGAATGATCTGAATGGTCTTTGGAGAAATTTAAATCTCTAGTCCCATCTTGGAACAACT
Organism: Podarcis erhardii; assembly: GCF_964252035.2. NCBI lineage: Eukaryota > Metazoa > Chordata > Lepidosauria > Squamata > Lacertidae > Podarcis > Podarcis erhardii. Next base: position 110,350,247 of record NC_138497.1, on the reverse strand, counting down.
AAGTGAGCCAGCTGTTATAAATTGAAACCATTTACTGTTTGTGGATTGGTTCTTCTGCATACAAACAATAGTGCTGGGGAAGAAGAGAGCCAGCTTTAGTGCTTGAGCATCCCTATGTGAAACACCTAACACAGCCTTTGCCAAGCTGGTGCTCTCCAGATGTTTGGTACTCCAACTCCCCATGCTGGCTGGACACTGTGAAGGCTGATCTAATGCATTATTAGAGTGGCTGGGACAACCCAGTGAGATGGGCGGTGTACAAATGATAAAATTCTTCTTATTCTTCTTCCTTTCAGTACTGACAACATAGATGTATATCAGGGACTGACTGGACAAAGAGGTGTGGTGGGAGGCCCCAACTGGGGAGCCTCCAATGGAAACCTCGGAGAAGGTTCAGAGCCAGGGGATTTGTGGTAGGACACCAAGGAGAGGTCAGAGAGAAAAGATTGGAAGGTGGTGCTGGATGCTGAAGGGGCAACAGGGTTTAGTGAGCAGGACGAGCCTGTGAAAAGCAGTTCAGACTCCGAGGCCAAAGCAGAGGAGGAGAGGCTTCAAGAGATTGCTGAAGAATCCAGGGAGTCTCCCTCTCCTGCTGTTGCAAGCTCCCCTCCTCCCTGGTCTCCGAGAACTTGCAAAGTAATGAGAAGATCAGAACAGATATCAGAGGTGCGCAGACACAGTTTGAGACTGCTTGGGAACCATCCAGGAGAGAAGGAGCTTTAGAAAGGGTGAAAGGAAGGGACCTTCAGTCCTGGCAACTGCTTCATAGGGGCAAGACCTACTGGGCCATGTTGCTGAGACCACAAGGCCAAGTTGCATGTCCGTTTCCTTGCAGAAAGAGTTAAATGATAACTGATATCTACTTATTTTATTGCTGACCTGTGTCTGATTCCAGCCCTGACAATCTATGTGACAGTAGCAGAGTGGTCTCTCAGCATCTCCAGACAGGGCTAGAAAAGACCCCTGTATGAAACCCTGGGCGGTCAGAGTCAAGGATATACCTGTGGGTTTAGGGTGGTATATAAATTCAATCCATCTATCTACAAATAAATAAAAGGATTGGAACCTGTGGCCCTCCAGATGTTGTTGGATTCCAGTTCTCAGTCCTCCAGTCAGAATGTCCATTGATCAGGGATGATGGGAGCTGCAGTCCAGCACCATACTGAATGCCACAGGTTATCTCTGTGTTAGAGACAATACCGAGCTTCACTGAGCAATAAGACAGCTTCTTATGTTCCTGTGGAAATGTCTTTATTTGTTTATAGCATTTGTGTCCGAATTCTACAAGTTTGAGGCAGCTCGCAACAATAATCTATAATAAAATAAAACAACATCCTCATGTAAAAATGGCAACACTAAAATTAAAAGCACAGGACATTGAACTCAGCAGATTATATCAGATAGGCATACAATATTTGTTTACTGACCAAAGGTCTTTCCAAACAGATATGTTTCATTTATTTATTTAGAAGATTTCTATTCAGTCCTTCACTAAAAACTCCCAGTGTGATAAAAGAAAATAAAATAAGTGGCCATTAAAACAAAACAAAGCCATTAAATTCAAAAGAACGGATAAAAACACAGTCAAGGGAACTTACGCTATATGCTGAAATGCCTGCACAATTTTTTTTTTAAGCCTTTACGTGGTGCCAAAACAAAACATCAAAGAGGCCTCCAAGTAAACCTCTCTGCAAAGAGCATTCTACAGATGGAGTGCCATGACCAAAAGGGCTGCCTGTCTGGTCACCGGCCCCCTAATGGCTAGCAGGGATGAATTCAACCAAACATTGTGGGATATTATCCCACAGCCTTGGAGCTACAGCAACAAATGCCTTGCTTCCTGTTGATGCCATGTTCACTTCATGCAATAAAGGTCATAGGAGAAGGATTCTTGAATGGTAATAGGGGAGAGACGCATATAGAGAGAGTGCTGACCCCTGAAGCTTGTAGGCTGTCCCTGGCCATTAGTACAGGTGTCAAATTCAGATCTGATGTTCTCTTCCCCCACCCTTTCTTACCCGTGGCCCTTCCACAAATACACAACCAGTGCCATCAGAGCTGACAGCACTGATCATTCATTTGGGGAGGATGTACAAGAAAAGCAGCAGGTGCTTGCTTGGCCTTCTTGCTTGGCAAGAAGAAGATATCAACATCTCTGGAGCTATTTTCTCCATAGAGGAAAATCAGGCTTCCCTAAGACAAGGTAAGGATGTGGGAAAGTCTTCTCCAACCTGGTGCCTTCCAGTTTCTTGGACTACAACTCCCATGGCTGCAGCTGAGTTGTAATCCAAAGTGTCTGGAGGGCAATTTAAATCTATATGGAAATGTGTGCAGCGTGGAGGCTCAAGGTTAGGCAACCCACAAGGCATGACGGGCTGATATCAGAAGGAAATATCCCTTTCCCACTATGAGCATGCAGGAATTGTTTCTCCTAATGCAGAGAACGATTTATTTACTTATTTGATTTCTTACTCATCCTTTACCACAAGGTCCCAGGAAGGATTACAAACCCAAACATTGCACATATTTCCATACAGATTTAAAGCTGTAAAAGGTTACATATATTATGAGAAATAATTTAATAATCTAATAGGATCTACTCTGGAAGGGACCAACATGGACTGTGTATTATTTGTGTATTATATATAGCATGCAAGGGAAGGAGAGGCTTGTGAAAGGAAGCATATGAATATAAATTGCACCTAACTGAAAACTATAGTTAACTGATGGACATGCAAGTTAATAATATACACTAATGTATATTGGGACACAGCTGCCGGTAAGTGTGCATGGTACTTGGACTTTCATCTGAGTTAAATTTAGACTTTTATCTGAGCAAACATGCACATGCTTGGGCTATATGGTTGGAGAAGTGTAGTTAAAGAAAGAGCTTGGCAATCCTGCAGGAGAAAACAACAACCCCATACACATAAAATTGGAGCAATGTGAACAATTATATGCACATGAGTAAGACATAATGGATTGACAAGTCCCACATTAAGGCTGCAATTCCGTACTCACATGGGTGAGATGAAGTCCTGCTGAACTCAGTGGGATATACCTCTCAGGAGATATGTTTAGGACTGCACTGTTAACTACCTCTAGCAGCACAAAGACAAGCTCCATGGGATGTTTATTTTTATACTGGACAGAAGACTATTCCACGCTACTTTCTATGACAGTCCTTTTCATAGAGCTGGGAATTTGCCGTTCTGGCATGCAAAATGTCCCATTGAGTCTTCTGGCACTTGAATACACATTAAGGAGTTGTTTGAGTTGCTCTACCTTCTCGCCTTCTGGCTGCTTTGCAAGTACACTGGCGTTAACCTGAAGGAAATCCAAAAGTTTACCATCGTATGCCCAGTTCCTGGGGAGGAGGCTCTATAGAAATCACTGGGGCTTATTTTCTGTGTACACAGAGGTGAGTCTCAAGGTACTAGTGCAGAATATAAATGATAAAAGGGAAACATGGGATAAAATGCCACTCCCTGTGTTAGATCCTCTGTCTGGGCTTTTAACTTGCATATGCAATGTGGCAACGTAACTCTTCCCTCCCAAAATGGACTGTGAGAAAGTATTCATTGCATCCAACATAATAAGGTAGGGAAGGGTATGAAAAGCCCGAGATGAACACCAGCTTGCCTTTAAAGTGGGGAGGGGGGTGTCGCAGATTGAGAGATGTAGCTTCTGATTAAGGCACTGAAAGTGACAAGTGGATTTTGCTCAAAGACAAAAGACCATTGGTGGGTCCCTGCAGCAAAGCATTTGAGAATGGATTCCATCAAAAAGGTTCTATCTCTAAGGTTTGGATTTGTCTGTGCATGTTCCTCACACAACAATTAAACTAACAAAATAACTAACAAACAGGCAAGTGATTATTTATGTGAGGTACAACAAAGGCACTTGTAACAACACAAACAGAACTATCATATCACATCACTGCAAATGCAGTAAAAGTCAATGGAGGTAGTTCACATAATCAACTCTGAATCATTCAGTTGTAAAGAGATATCAAATCATAAGCAAACATGTATTGTTTAATATCAAAGCACCAGCACGCACCCATCCATACCTCTTAAGAAGGTGCCGTGGCCATCTGATCCTAAACACTTAATCCCTGAAGCTGCTGGGCATGTTCCCTGAGCTGTAAGTAGCAAGGGATTTGCAAGGAGCCACTCTGATGGCTAGATTCTTTCTAATCAACTTTCACAGCTCAAATTATGGGGTATTTCACTAATAGGAGATAAAGGAGAGATGGGACTTGCTGTATAAAAATTGATTCCAGAAACTTATCTCTGTTCAGTCTGGGCTCAGATTAACTCTTGGAGATTATACTAAAAATTAGTATTAACTATGCCCATTTTACAGGTGAAGAAACTGACACTTGCAAATGATAACACAGAGGATCACAAGAGGTACAGCCAAACCCTTTGCATGTTTACAACTATCACAATGCAAACTGGACTCACTTCCAAGCAAGCCTGTTTAATGACATCACACCTCAAAGTATTTTTACTCAGAACTAATTCAAGTATTTCAACAGGACTTGGTCCTTGGCAATTTAGGATTGCAGCCTTGGTATATTTTGTCTTCCCACTCCCATGTATCCTGTGGGAGATTCCTGGTGTACTCAGCACCTCACCTCAGATGGTGCTGCCAGTTTGAATCCACAGGGAAGTCCTTTTAAACAGAGAGCAATTCAGTAGAACTTCCAAGAAAGCATACCTAAGATTGCAGCCCCACAGCACTAGCCTAGTACAGTAAACAGAAACACTCTGAAGAGTTTAATGGGATATTACATCTGTATCCACTGCAGAGATTTACTAAGAAATAAAGCCCCGACTGAATTCACTGGGTCCTATTCCGAAAGAAGTGCGGCTTTATTTGCTCAGTGAACACTCTCTTCAACCCAGCGGAAAATTTCTTTGTGAGGAAAGAACTTGTGCAGGACGGTGCCGTGAAACGTCATTTGGAGCAAGTGAGAGCAGGGGATCCTGCACGCAAAGGAACTTCCAAGTGGAGACAGCGGGAATAAAATGCAACTGTTAGGGGGGAAAGTCTAATGTCTCTGGTCGTTTTTCGCTCCCCCCCCCCATGCTGCTGCTATCCTGCATCATTCAGGCTGCTATCCCCTTTGCCGCACACAGTTTCTTACCCGGGGGGTGCGGAAAGCTCCATAAGCATACAGTGCGACTTTACTCTTTACCCGCGAGCAAGCACACAGAGCAGGATCGCCCCCCCCCCTTTCCCGGTCTTTCTCTTGCTTCCACCGCTCTCGGCTGTTGCCGCCGCGCAGCATCCCAAAGTCTAGGGAGCTGAGTCGACGGCGAGCGGGCTGCACAGAGGCATTACTGCCACTGAGCTGCGGTAGGGCCTGGAGCTGGAGGCGCCGCCGCCGCTGTTGCTTATTGCGAGGTGGGGACCGGGCGGTGGGGTGGGGGGGGAGGCAGAGACGTTCGCCGCCGCTGCTGTGGGGGGGTTGGGGGGATGGGACGGGCTATGGCGCTTTCCCGGCTGCAGGGAAAGTGCCCGAGCTGGGAGAAGTGTTTCTCTTGCTGCAGGAGGCGGAGGCGAGGTTGGGAGCGGGGATCCCAACTCCCCAAGTTCCCGATTCGCCTTTTGGCGGCCGCGGGAGGGGCGGGAGAGCTTCCTGGCTGCTCTGCCATGACCTCCCGGCCACCTCCAGGCAGTGTTTGCAGGCTTCCTTGCAAGCGACAGCCCCTACCATGTAACCTGACCTGTGCAGCCAGGGGCCTGGTGGTGGTGGTGCGGCGGCGGCGGCGGCAGTAGCGCGCGGCCATTGAGCTTCCTCTCCTCCTCTTCTTGCCCATGAATCTGGTGCGTCTCTCTCTCTCTCTCTCTCTCCCTCCCTCCCGATATCCCCCCCCCACACCTTCTTCTCCTCTCTCTCTCTCTTTTTTGAAAACTGATCTTTGGCTCCGAGTGTGAAAGTGATTTGAATTTGGCTCGGCGGCGCTCTGCGCAGGCGTTCAGCTGCTGGCATGCTGGCTCTTTGCGAAGCAGCTGTTTTGGGTTTGAAATTCCAACATGGCAGAGGCTGCAGTCAGTCTTCCCTTCAAAAACTTGGAATGATTTCAAATCATAGGCACCTTCACTTAACCCGAGCCCCCATTCATCAGCGAACAGATAGGATCGATGCTGCTCTAACCTACCGGGCTTCTCTACCAAACCTCCAGGTAAGATCTCCCATCGCCGTTCGTCTCTCTTCATCCTCCCCCCCCCCCCCGCCCGCTCTGTTTAAAATTTTATATAATTTTAAATATATCCCAGGCGGCTACGGGCGCTTTAAATTTTGTGCGTGTGCCTTTTAAATATTAAATCTAAGCCATAATGCTTTAAATCTATATTTAAATATAGGACATGCTCCAGACTGGTTTATTCTTTTCTCTTTTTTCCCCCCGTTCCGTTTTTCTCATCTAAGCGCAGCGTGGAAAGTAAAGAGATAGCATCGCGGTGGATGGTTCCCCCCCTTCCTTGATCGTTGCTAACAATAGTCAGGAGCCCAAGAGTTCGCGATTGCGAGATTTAGAGCTTCCCCCTCCACCCCACCCCGCCGCCAAATCCACTTTCGCTTAAGTGGGTCTCTTATTTTTTCAAATTGGACTCCAAGCAGCAACGCGCGGATAAGATGCGACTTAGGTGTATTGGGGGAACGAACTTTTAAGCAAATTAGTGCGAATGAGGATCGGCGGAAGGGGAAAGTTAGGGTTAAATTGCCGTGTTTTAGTTCAGGGTGGGGGGGCGTGAATATGTCAAGAGAAGCTGATGCAGTAAAATGTAAGCACATCATCGTGGAGGGAGGGGGGACAGCACGGTGGGCGTATTGTTGGCTTGGAACGGAGAGAAAGATGTATAATTTAATGGTATATACAATCCACTGATCCTATTACTATTCTCCCTGGAGCTCTTGTTAGTTTCAATGGGAGTGAGTGAAATTGACATGGACTTGTATTTGTGGTCATGTGCTCTCCCCCCCCCCTTCTTTCTTCTCTTGTGATCTGAGATCCCCTTTTTGTTGATGTTGCTTTCCCACTTAATTATATGCATGTAGGTTAAATGAATACCTGACGAAAGGGCCCACGTTTCAAGGCAGTGACATTTGATAGCTGAGAGGAAAAGTGGCTTTAATGAAAAGCAACCTTTGGAATTCCTGCTTGTGAGGAGGAGAAGAAGAAGAGGAAGAGGGGGGAAAATCCAATTCAGCTTTTTTGTGCTGCCAGCAAGAAATGATCAGTAGCACCAGTGTTTATGGTATGTCTGCTTTTGGATCTATGTCTTTCTATTTCTTTCTTTCTCTCTTTCTTTGCATCTAGATAAATTTTAAAAGCGCATGATGAAAAAAAATATCTGAGGACTTTGCATGTGGATATGGCTAGAGATAAATGATGTTAATGGTAAAGCTTCAAGTGTGTAAATAAGCAGTTTTTGTGTGTTATCATTTTGTTTCTGATTGCTGCTTTGATTGTAGTGTTACTTTTGTTCTCAGTTGCAATGCTAAAGTTGCATGTTACCAAAAGTGAACTGTGTACACTCAAATACTATGTAAATTAGTAACTGTAAAAAGGGGAGGGGGAAACCCTGAACATATCTATGCCTACACTCACAGCAAATGTTTCCTTTTAAATTTTAAAGTAATAGTTATTGTTTCTTACTCTATACTACCGTTATATCTTTCCTCCCTCTACTTTTTTGTAGGTTTTAGATCAGGATAGGAAAATAAGATGATTCATAGGTGCACAATAACCAATTCTTCCGCCTCCCTCCTCCAGTTTTAATAACGACCTGTGTATTTTCTGTCCTTTTTTCCATATAGCTGCTTGTCATTGCAACATACTTTTAAATGATTGTAAGAGGCCACATTCTGGAAAACACCTTTAAAAAAATAGGCCTGGAGGGATCTGATGAAATGGGGCAGGGAGGATTTCAATATATTGCAGTTTACAAAAGTCCAGTTACAGAAGCTTAGAGAAAGTATAACAGCAGATTTTGTTTTGCGCACAAATGCAAAAATTAGGAATTTGTGGGGTGACAGAAGGACAGCGAATTGTCTCACTTTTACTAGTCTGTGGGAGAAGCAAATAAGGACAGAGCAAAACCTCATGGTCAGCTTAAGTACGTGACCACTGATCTTTCCTAACAAACCTGAATCCAAAGCAAAGCTTGAGTGCCAAATGTCCACTCCTAGGCTGATGCTAGTAGGTGCCTATATCTCTCCAAAGTAACCCTGAGCCGCTGTTACAATAGGGATGATTATCTGATTATTATTATTTATTTATTTTGCATTTGGAACTTGTTGACTTTAAGGCGATCAATACAGCAACTGTTTATTTTAGATGCACATAATTTGCCCTGAGACATGTTTTTAAGGGGGAGGGGGGAGAGAGCAGGAAGACACGGCTGCTTTCTCTTTCTCTTCTCTCCCTGCCCCCCCCCCCCCGCTTTTATTTCCTAGAGCTGTTGGAGCGAATGTGATTGCCAGATGGGAGATTTCCCTCTGTGATGTTAAAGCTGTAATATATATTCACAGCGGATTGGACCTGCTGCTTGTGATGAGGATATTACATTTATAAATTTTAAATCGGGAATTGGATAGTGTGCTGAGGGCTGAAATTGGATGGGGTGGATGGTGGCCACTGTTTAAATGCAATTCCTGGATGATGATGATGATGATGATAATAATTCTAATAGTAGTAATACACAGTAATCATGGTTGGGTGACATTGCTTTGTATATTGTATGGCACTTGTGCACTTTATTCTCTCCCCCCAACCCCTCTGGGTCTGCCCTCTTCTCCTTCTCTCCACCCCCACCTCTACTTCTCAATTTCCTAGTAGAATATCTTGACCAGCAGAGTGATTTTGAAAGCGGCCGAGTTTTCGGGGAGGGGTGAAGAGGATGAGAGTGTGTGAGAGCACCAATGTAATCAGTTCTGCAACTGAATGTTTGTGTGTGTGTGTGTGTGTGTATCAAAAGAAAAAACAGGATGCATTGATTGTTGTTAGTGGATGCACCTAGTTATTGTTTTGCCCAGTGATGTGGCCTGTCAGGAGCAGAACCCTGAAAAGCTGGAGAGTAGGACTGAGTCACACTCCAGCAGTTCTGCTGTTGCAAATTAAAAGTGTGTTGTGGTCAGGAAATGAAAGCTACTGTGTCTCTTTTGAACAAGTCGTTTATCAAGGGGAACATCTATCAAGCAGCCACTTGTCATGATGATGCTTCAGGGGGGGGGGGGGAGTTAGGTTTGAGTTGGGGAAGCTGCTTTGAATTGACTCCCCCTCCTCATCTGCAAAATAAAAATAAAAATGGACTTCTGTTGTCACTCCCAGAAAGAAATTTTTAAGAAAAAAGAGAGTCAGCAGATCCTCCTTACACTTTTGGTTTTGAGTTGCTTAACATAAGGCTGTATCTGATATTTTCCCTATGATATAGATGTATATTTTAAGAATAAAACTTCAAACAGTTAGTCTGCTCCTTTTGCGCTTTAATGTTTGTGGTTCAGGCTTTATTTGTGTGTGTGTGTGTGTGTGTGTGTGTGTGTGCTTCCCTGCATTGCATCTTTAGGAATATATTTCATCTGGGGGACTTGATGGGATGAAATACATTCGTAAGTTTGTTTTCCATGTGACAGTTGCAAGGTTTAGACAGTGAAAATTAATCCCAGATTTCTAACCTCTGATAAATCTGCTTTTTGTTGTATTTGTCATTAGCTCTTTATCGGGGAAATCTTTCCAGTGCTGGTATTTATGCAAGAAATTGGGCATTACTTTGTACCACATCAGGAGACATGTTAAGAACATCTTTGCCCTTTCCACCTTCTCTTTGACAAGTGCACTGCATGTGGATTCTTACTGTAAGCGTTTGTATCCTAGACAAGGATACATACCTATAGATAACTCATGTCAAAAATACCATTTTAGAAAACCACAATATAGGTGAATTTTCGCTGGACTTTCAGAGAAGTTCTGAATTTTCTTTGCCAGACAGCTTTTTGTTATTAAGAGAATGAAGTATTCCTTGAAATCAGGCATTTTTTAGCACTCCTCTGTCCTTGCTGAAAAACAAGTGCTATTTGTGGACGGTTTGGACCAGATCTCAGCAAAAATGCAATAGGACTTTGGGTGTTAGATTTGCTAATGAGTTGTGTCTGTTGCATTATTATGAAAAAGCTTTATTAATGTGTGATATTTGAAACAAGATGTGATTACTATACAAACTTGGTGCCCAGTCATCATTCCTTACCCCCAGACAAAAGAGATTTATACATCAGTAACCAGCTGTATTGGAGAAAGTGTGGGATGTGTGTCAGTTATGTGACACACAATATGGTATTTACCATTGGTAATAAGCATTGGCTTCAGGTACCATCCATATAAACATAGCAGAGGATGGAATACATGGCCCCCACCATCAGTATATCTGATACATCAAGGAACTTTTCTCCAAGTTCTTTCTGATGGTAGCAATTCAGCATGAGAGCTTTATTCCTAATATTTTCTAGTGCATGTTGGCTCAGAATATATTCTGTGCCTTGCATTAATACTGAGGTTATATTTATGTTCTATTGCTTGTTTTTATGATCACATGATTAATTTCAAAAGTTTATTTATTGATAACAGTGTACTGAAGAATTCCCCCCCACCCTTTCATTCTTTTAGTGCTTTAGGTCACAGAACTTGAACTTAGATATATAATTGTTCATTGTGAATGGAAATGCTGAAAGAGGGGTTTATGCGTGCTTTAAAATATTGCTTTGGGAGACTGATCATTCTGATGTGTGTGTAGCTGTCAATTAGTTAGCTCTGTGTGTGCATGCAAGAAGTATTTGGGTGTAATGTCTGATCTTCCTGTAGTCTTAATCATCAATTAATCAGTTAATCTGCTTGTTTGGGAGCCATTTTAATGATACAAAATCAGCATGATAGCTGTATGTAGGAAACTCCCTTGCATGTTTTTAATCTGCTAGTCTCATCTAGTGTTGTTAGATCCGATAAAGGAAAATATTTAGCTCTTTGCCCCCAGTTAACATACGCTTTATAAGAACTTAAGTTTGCATTGTATAACTTTACAAAAAGCGCCAGGTTTAATTGACTAATGTTTATTTAATTAACTGGAATTTCATCATGATTTATTGATGGGAGGGAATTGTTATACGGGCATTTTGTGAAGTAATGGAGCATTTTTTCTGTCAATCAGCATGATAAAGTATTTCATCAGCGTGTTTACCTCCTTCTCTCTCTCTCCCCACTGCCATTAATAAGCAAAGGATTTAAAGTTAACAAGAAACATTAAATATGAACTTGCCTTTCTTTACACAACGCAACCCAACCCAACCCAACCCAAACAAAATGATCCAAGTTGGTAATAATGGACTAACTTTTATTCTATTAATTTTTATGTCCATCTACTAATAAATCAACGTACTGCTTTTGAGCTTGGGGAAGACATGGTAATAGTTGGTGAAAGCAGCACAGTGGGCCAATTGAGAGTCATCCTATTCCAATTACATTTTGGTAGTAAAATATGTGTAATTTAGTTAGTTTATATTTTGTAGCAGATTCTCTCTCTCCCCCCTCCCCATGCTTTTAAATTCCTGATTGTACACCATGGTTATGGTTACAGGTTATTAAACTCTCTTTGCTAGAAATGCTATCTTTTAAAGTGAAAACTGATATATCTTATGGGAAACATCTGGGAGCTTTAAGTGTAGCAGGGGGTCTAGCATCCTTTTATTAATAGACAAACCTATACCCACTTACCTGATAATTTAACTAAATTGGATTTACCTCTAAGTAGACATGCATAGGATTGTGATAAGCCGCCAACCCCCACAAAAATACACAAGGATATCTTCCAGGTGTAAAATCCATGCTGTAGTGTTAATTATGAGCATTAGTTGTACTATCGGATATATACAAACAGCCTAGCTTTTCATTTTTTAAACTTCTGTCCTTCAAAATATAGTGGTGAGAAGCTGGAAGCTGGGTAAAAATGGAAGTCTATATAGTCAGCCTACCACACAGTGTGAGTGACGGCGAAACTTCCAAGGAAGGTCAAATTAAAATTAGATATGTCAGCATTTTTGTAGGAACAGGGGCTTGGAACATATTATTTGAAAAGCAGCGTAAGCTTGTGTTTGCTAGTTCCAGAACAGCAAATATGAAAATACCTGTTGATTAACCAGTGAGAATAAAATTCCTAAAACACAATGAATTCTGTCATTCCAGGAAAAAATCAGTGGGTATCCTCCCAAAAATAAGTTCTTATAGGAGTAGGAACTTTATCCTGCTCTAAAGCAAATTTTGAATTCTCTTCATCAGCATAACTTCATGAGGGTACCTGGATATCAAGGCGCTAGAAGAACAATGACAGGCAGCTTCTTGTTCTGGCAATGTCAGTAAATGGTACCTGTGAGATGCTTCATTATAGCACATTTAATTTCAAGGCTAAATTTTATTTAAAGTGGAAATGATTTTGCCCCCTGAAGTGCAGAACTAATGTAGCTATTTTTCTTTAGTGACAATCTGTTTTATTAACATTTGTTTAAAAATAATATTAGTTGCTGCCAGTTTATCATTTGTTTTTGTCATTAAACAGTGTAGATTCTATAAGCATATCCTTGAAGGATATTTCCTTTAATTTACATTATTAACCGAGAATTTAACTGATTGTTTTCAAGTGCAGTTTAAGAAATAACTGTACAATGCACTGTAAATGCAATATCCTAAAAAGATTATTGCAAAAAGACATTGATACCTCTTTCCATATCAGAATGAACAATGTGTCATATTGGATCTCTTCTGTGCCTAATTTTACCCACTTAAATTCATTTACACACAAAACTACATTGCCTCCTTTCTCTTTTTAAACTTACATCACCTTCAAAAGAATATATTTAATTCAACTCTCCTGTCCATTGTTTGTATTTAATATGTCCAAATACAGTTTTGGCAATAAACATTGATGTAAAGCTTATGGTTAATACTGGCTATGGAAGAAACCGAAGACTGCAATTCTGTACCCAGTTAGAATTGAAGCCGCAATCATAGTAGTCTTATGACAACTGCACAGCTAACATTTGAACTTGTCTCTTGATTTTTAAAAATTTTCTCTTTAATGATTTTTTTTAAAAAAAATGTTTTAAGTGTGGCTAAAATCAACATTTTAATTCTCTCCAAGTTTATTTTCCAAAGCTCAGCATCTTAATATACTGCAATTTTTCTTTTGTATAAGTTGGGGACCTGTTTATGTGTGATTCTTAGGTATCCTTAAAGGCCAGAAGAAAGAGTGATGTTGTAGTAATCTGCATGCTTACTGACTAAGTGTGTATATGCATGTGTAGGATCAGGCTGCATGTGGGTAACATACTCCTGTGCACTACAATTTGTACCAGTGCTTCGACGCTTGTGAAGTGATTAGTGCTCTGTGTAAGTATGTGGTGACAGCTATGCTTATGGATGTGAAGAAACCATTAAGTGCAGTAGCATTAACCTTTTCAGTATGTCTCATCTGAAGTGTGAACTTTAGTTTGTTGGGATGTTCAGCAACAATTGCCTAACCCCATCCTCTCTTCCTTTCTCCCGTTACCTCTCCTCACCACTCTCATTACTTTCTGCCTTCTGTGTTGACATGGGGGAAACTCATAAAGTCTGTGCTGCAAGAATCAGGTTTGAAGATTGTTACAGGCATCACAATTTGATACCTAAAACAAATTTAAAAATCAAGCATCCTTTTCAAGTTATAACTGAAGGTCCAGCCAGGATGTATCTGAACACACTTGAAGAGGTGCCATTTATTTTCAAAAGAGATTTCTCCCATCACTCGTGAACAGCTCCACCATGCAGAGAGAGATATCAAAAGAGCTCAGAGAAGCAACAATATTCTTTCATGTTGTCGAGTACTTGGACACTTATAAGATTGTTTCCAAGAAGGGAAAAGAATTGATCCTGTTTTGAATTCCTTGTTGTTGGCATTTGTGAGCCATGTTCTGTAGAGAAAGCTATAAAAATTAAATTCCTTATCCGTTGGGTTTGTAATGTGAATACAAATTTACTTCTGGCACATGCACCTGTGGTAGTCTAAGCAAAGTGTGTCTGAAAAAAGGAAAATGGCATGTGTGTGAGAGAGAGAGAGTGTGCGCGCATTTGACTATATATATTTATCTTCTGTGTCTCTACAAATAACTATTTTTGCTGAATCTAGCAGCATGGATTTTAATCAAGCATTTTAATTCATATGCTTGCTTTAAAGTATAAATATTTAAAAATAAAATAAAGTAAATAATTGAATGGGACATGGGCATGTACAGTGTGTTTAGTCAGCAGCAAACCCCAGTGCATTCAATTGGACTTACTTACGAGTAAGTGTGCACAGGACTGCAGTACTATTAACATTTACTCTCAAGTAAGTGCCATGGAACTTTGTGTACACACAAATAGGAATGGGCTGTGACAGTTGCCATCTAATTACCTGCATTGTGCCTTTAAGAGCAGCCTGAAACTACAGAAATCTAGCCTGTAAATCTTTTCTGATCACTTTATCTCTGTGCCAGGAAACCTGTTTGCTTTCTATGCTAAGCTGCTGTTCAAGACACAGAAGGAGACAGGAGTGGGAATATAAGACTGAATTCCTATATAGGCATTTTAAGCATTTTTGTTATGAAAAGAAGTTAGTGAGTGAATATATATTGAGTCCAAATCAAGGACATGTAGGAAGTCTCTGAATTGGACTGTTTAGTAAAGAGAAAAAGACCCTGAAATAGCACCTTAATATGAGAATTGTATTGCAAATATTGGTGAATTACATTCCACAAAATGTCTTGTAATGGTAATGAGCAAGCAAATGCTTTTTCACAAATGAAAGTATTTGTGTATAATTGCCTTCAATATAATGAAGTGGGGGGGGGGATTTAAATGCACTTTTTGTTGTTGTTAAAAAACCCTATTGACTGGCATAGATGCCAGCCCATCAATATCATTGGGATTACTCCAGAGTAAGTGATCTGAGCACAAAAGCTTATTGAAGCAAATCTATATTTGAAACGGCTAATGAAGAAACGAAAGAACAAGAAACATCTTGTGATCTTTGTTTCATTAACCCCATTACTTTGAACTGTTGCTAATTATATGCCATGCAGTGGTATGTGGCAAAGTATAGACTGTGTAAGCTTTCTCCTGCTTTTCCTTTGTTACTCTTTCATCAATCCTGCTAAATTCTTCGGCTGCCGTAATGCTTGGATTTAACTGGCTCATTATCTCTATGTATAAAGCTATAGAGTGGAGAGCACTTGTAACTCGTGTTGCTTTCAGCTGGAGGTGTTCTGATGTGTGACAGCAATTGTGTTTGCTAGTAGGATGGATCACATTTTGAGGAAACATTTTAAAGATTTCGTTGGCTTTTAGTTTTACCAAATAGTCAGGGCAGCACCACCAGAAGAATTCAAAAGATACTATGAGATGAAGTGCTTCTGAGTGACCTACATCGGGATGTATCCTTACAACGGAGCATGTTTTGAATGCGTGCTTATTAGGGTTTCCCAACTCACTTTTCAGTTTCATGATCCTTTCCATAGTTCCAGCTATTTTTATTGAATGACTCATAGTAGAATAATTAGTAGAACATTTTGTATGGGGGTTGAACAATGGGAAGATTTTTTTTATGACACACACGTCTATGTTAAAATGTTACTTTTTCAAAATACATTGTTTTAGCTTTCAGCAAAGTGTATTGGATTTAAGAGTATGGATTATTTAAATGTTTCATTCATTTCATATTTAGTACTTTCTTCAAGGAACTTGTGATAGTGTACAATATCTTTCTGCAGTTTTTTATTCAAGAGTGTCAGATTGAGAGACAGTTTCACAGCCACCCAGTAGATTTGTAGCAGAGCGGGGATTTGAGCTTGAGTCTTCTCAGTCCTGGTGAAATCACTGCAGTAGAGGTAGCCAAAGTGGTGCCCCCCTAGTTGTATTCTAGCTCCCATCAGACCCAGCTAGTGTGGCCAGTGATCAGGGATGATGGAAGCCCAACAACATCTGAAGGCACTATTTTGTCTATCCCTGCACTAAACCACACTGGCTCTCACATTAATATACGGTACCTTTGAAAAAAACTGGGATGATCTAGTTCCCCAGGACAATAACTTTCCTCTTCTATGTTTGCTACTCCAAGTGTAGGAGTGTCCTACAGCCTTCCCATACATTGGGGAAGGATTTGACTTGTTCCTTAGATTCTTATTTTTCACTTTCTTCATCGTGACGTAAATAAAGTTATTTAGCCTTATGGAATTGTTGGCTGCACAGATATCTAAAGAACTAAGGGCTGGTAGTTGTGGTTGTTTTTAAAGCTAACTGATGTTTGTGCAGTGGATATGTCTGGGGAAATGATTGATTTATGTGCCTTTGAAACATTTTGTATTTTAATTCACTATTTAAACCTTGGTGAAACTTCTGATGCAACGTAACTTTATTTTAAGATATTGTTGCCCAATAAATTCCTGTTCAATTTTATTGGGTTGTCTTTAAACTGAATTGGGTTTTGTCACTGTAAGGAAGAAATTTACTCCCAAGTTTGCAGGATATAATGAGGGGTGTATGTCCTAAAATTTGTTTGAAGTAAAATATGTTGAATAGCAAGCAAGTATACACAGCAACACGGTATGCGTGCTTTTAGTTTTGCTGTTTGTTTCCAAAGGCCAAACTTTGGCTTTTGTTTCTGAACTAGAAGCATCCTTCATAATCATTTCATTAAATCAGTGACACACTTCTAAAATTGGAGTGCTTTGATCTCTTAACTTTTTGTTCCTTCCCTCCCCTAAAAATAACTACAGAAAGAATGCTTTCCAACTCCAGAATTATTTTAATGTTAGAATGAGAAGAATAGTAATCTTCTAACAAAAATAATAGTGAAAGAAAAATTGCCAGTGAATTAAGATATTGGTGTCTGCATAGACATTTGTTTCAAAAAAGTAGGTTTAGGCTTATTAACTTGTTTTAAGAAGTGTCTTATTATTTGTGAGCAAATAAGTTTGATATACTGACAAATAATAAACCTCTGTGATTATGCATTTAAAAATTAGCTAGCTATAGTTATGCCGTTGCATGTTACGCTGCAAGCAGGTGTACAATTACACTAACTGAGGTATCCTTTTCAAGAAGCTTTATCACCCCATTCTCATTTTGAACATGATGTTCCTTTTTAAAGAATATCATCTATATCCAATCCTAGGCATGTTTACTTGGAAGTAAGTCCTGCTGGAGTTCAGTTGGGCTCATAAAATTGCAGCCGCAATTCCAAAAGATAGATGGATTTGTTAAGTAGTCATTTCTTTGCTGACTTTATCATACTTAAAAATCTATACATTGGTGTGCAGCTGGAGTGGTAGAAGAATGTAGTTCCGTACATGAAGAATTACCAAATCTCTAGCAGGGTGGGGCTCATTTTGTGTTTAATAGCAATATGGAAGGGGAAGATATATTCTACAGGTTCCTTTTTTCTTTACTACTCTAGCACTACGATGTGAAAAGCTGCATTAGCCAGCATGCTGGTGTATTAAAAGCAGAGGTGCCTTTTTCATGTTGCATCTCAAAAAGCCAAGTGTAAGCTGGCAATCCTGCTGCCCCTTGCAATGTTACTCTGCCCTTCAAAACTTATTCTCTTTTCAAATGGACTTAATAAAAGTCCCATGAAGTGTGCTTCTGAAGACAAATCCATGCTGAAGAAACTTGCTGGACATAACAAGGGATACTGATATGATTACTGCTTTTAGCCAAAACCAAGTACGTTTATCATCAGGCAAGACACATTTGGTAATCTCTTTCTCTCGCTCTTTTTCTGACACAGACTCAAAGCAAAGTCGCACATGTCTTTTGGTTCTTTAACTCACTGTGAGGAAGAAATGAACTCTAATGTTTATCTGGAATAACACCCCCACTCCCACCCCAAAAATGCCATGTGAAGTAATGTTAAATGGTCAGATTTGTTGAAGGACAGCTATACAAAGAGCAGGCATCTGGGAGCTGAGCCTAAGTACTGTTTTTTCCTCCAATTAATTATCATTGCAAATATTTGAGCAAAAGAACCTGTTTCAATTTTTCAATTTTTTATTGATTGTTGCTAATAAAAGAGTATGCATGTGTGTGTGGATAGATAGATTTTGTGTGTGTGTTGTGGGAGTTGCTGCTCCTCCATTGATGGCACAACTTGCTCAACCAATGGCTTGAAATACTATCTCATTCACTTAAGCAAGATAATATTCATATTTTTCATTGGCTAGCCAGTGTGTTGGCTAGACCCAGGTCCACTCAGCCATGACTCTTGCTAGGTAACCCTTGGGCCAGTCACATACTCTGTTGGCCTAACCTACCAGAGTGGTTTGAGGACAAAATGGGGAGGAGGAGAGCAAAATACGTTGTACTGAGTTGATTGGAAGAAAGGGAAGGCATGAATGCAATAAAAAATAAAATTGATTGTTTCCTTGGATTGGGTAGGGAACAATTGGTGTTAGCTGCACTATTGACTGCATACCCACTTGT
This sequence comes from Podarcis erhardii, assembly GCF_964252035.2. NCBI lineage: Eukaryota > Metazoa > Chordata > Lepidosauria > Squamata > Lacertidae > Podarcis > Podarcis erhardii. Next base: position 110,331,696 of record NC_138497.1, on the reverse strand, counting down.
TAGATAGCAAATTAGGCCTCCAGTATCATGTCGTCCATTCTATCTGCCAGCTGGAGAAACCTATCTGCTTTTTAAAAATTTAACATGGAGATTTGTCCAGAAATATCTAACCATCTATACTTTAGAACTATAGCAAAATTTTGTTCAGGGGATTGGTGGAATGTGAATTCTGACACTATAAATATGGTAGCTCTCTTAGTGTAAACTTGAATAACTGTGGCATGGTATTTTGGCTGCTAAACACAAATGCCTTTTTCTGCTTGTTTGTGATATTCACAGTGCAGTCCTAATTTAAACATGTTTGCTCATAATTCAGTTCAGTTCAATGGAATTTGCTCCCTAGTAAGAGATCTTGGGATTACTATCTGGAGCACCGATATCCAACCTCTGGAAAATCTGTGCTGGCTTCTGAAACTTCATTGGCAATTATTTTATCCCCTGCCACTCTTTACAATGAGCTTGCAATAAAATTGTGACCATATTTGCTCAGGCTGATCTTGAAAGTCTTAAGGGCTAAAAACTCTTATGTTATAGGATGCAAGTGCATTTCACGGGAAATGTGTTTTGCTCTACAGTGGCTTCCCTACAGTTCTAAGCCTAGAGGTTTCCTGGTTCAAGCTTGAATATTTTCAAGAATCATTGTAAGAGTTCCTTGAGCTAATTTTAATATGTTCTTGTACAGTTGGGGTATTTTATTCCATGGTGTAATATGCTTCCAAGCAAAATGAATATGGCAAAGTAAAAAGTGGAATAAATTAAAACATTTTTAAGTCACTATGGCACATGCTGTGGAGATTTAAGAGCCCCACTTCTCACCTCTCAGTCTATTGTATCCACCATGTGAGTACCATTAAAAAGAAACACTTAGAGTGTAAACACCATTATACCTGCCCTTGAACATTTCAAGTGGCCAAGTTCTTGCTGTTCTGGACTCCTTTGGGAGGATGGGTGGGATATTAATTTAATAAATTATATGCACACCTATAGTATTTAGGTATTTACATCTCCAGCATGCTAACAAACACAGAACTTTAAAGATTGGTTTATAAGAGATTATATAGTTATCTAAAACCCACAATGGTATATTTTTATAAAATATTTTCTGAAAGTGTGTTCACATGACATATTACAAGTATTAAAGACTTGCTTATTCACAGTAATCATCATTTAACCATTTGTACACACACACCCCACACCCCACTCCATTCCTTCCAGACACTTTTTTAAAGTTATAAATCCCAGAGTGGCTGGGGAATAAGTAAATCATCATCATCATCGTCATCATCATCATCTGTGTTACAGTGTGGGCATTACCCTTGTGTGGCCTAGAAAGCTTCAGTGCAATGCTCAGTAACTGATTTTCAGTGCATTTTTAAAATGTTTCTAGTCCTCATGGTAATAGAAATGTGTTATGGATTGGGGGGGGACTTTCTTAAATATAAAAAAATCCTGCAGTTTTAGTTTATGCTTTTGGTTGCTCGTGATTTTTATTTTCTTGTTTCAAATGCATTGCATTTGACTGCAGCAGTCAAATGTAGCTTTGTAGTGAGCAATGGAGATTAGAAACCTTCATCTGAAATATAAAAGTTATGTGGCTTAATTGCCACTAAAATGTAACTTTATTACTCTTCTTTAAAGCCATAGTATGTTTCAACTCACTTTATTTATCACATTTCGCCTCCTAATGTTATCTAAGCTAGTGGCCATGACTCATGTAACGTGGCATTATGTTCATTAGATAATGCCATGGCCCCATTTTGATGGCACCTTTAAAACAGAATTTGTAATATTAAAAATATCTTGAACACCCTCAATATTCAAAGTGTGACTAGCAGAAGGATTCATGCTTGATATTTTGTGCTTCAGCCAAGCCTCAAAGGTTTTTTGAGTAAGCTACAATCCAACTGAGAGATGGGCCCTGATGTTTTGCTATTCATTAGTAGAATTTGAATGTATACTTCCTGTGTGAGGTGATGGGTGAACAAGACTGTCTTTTTCAAACACAGCCTTTAGGATAGGACAGTACAAATCTAAAGGCGATGAGTAAATTCCACTGAACTTTGTGGATCTTATTTATGAATATGCTTGCATAACTGGGCTATTTGGTGTTTAAATGGAAGCAAGCCCTCTCTCTCTCAGACCTATTTTGCTTGTGTTTGTAGCTTCCCTCTTCTTGAAAATTAGCTCTGGGTGGCAGTGTGTTTTCACCGCATAGGGAAATAAGAGACCAATTAACAATATCTAGAGTGCCTTGAATACTAAAAGTGGGACTTGTCTATGGTGCACAGGAAAGCTAGGTGTAAGTGTGGAAAGTCCTTGAACACAGAAAAGAGGTTGCCTGCACTGGGTTGGGACTTCATGACCTCCATGACAACCATGGGGCTATCTCAAGTTGCCATTGGCCTGGCACATAGAGTGGGACATACCCTCAGTTTGGACTTTGATGCAGATGGCATGGCTGGTGGTCTAGTAATGGGGAGGGTGCAGTTAGAGAAATTGCACTGTAATGGTTGGACTATTTCCTAGTGGCTTTTGGTGCCACATTCCCCCTGCAGGTCCATCCTTGGATAGTTATGGAATGTGATGGATTCCTGAATGCTGTGGAGGATTTTCCAGTGGATAAAGCTGACAATCCTGTCAAGGCCTTTCTTGCATTGTGGAACAGCAAGACTTGAAACAAGACTTGAAGCAAGAGTTGTGATTACTCTTGAGTGTCCTCTCTGGTGATGTGGAGCTGCCTGAAATTCTTTGAACTTGTAGACAATGAAGCAGGCTGGATTACAACAATAGTGCAGCTGGTGGAAAGTTCTGTCCAAACACCAGTTAGGGAACATAATCGTGCCTACCATCTGGCAGGGGACAGCAAAAGACGTTACCATCTCTACTGCATTCTCAAACAGCTGTCCAGCAGAACTCTTTAGGGTGGTACGGAGGTTGTTGTCCATGGAGGACACCCCATGGGAGCTTGTAAAGATGCACTGTGAAATGTTTGCACAACATTTTGAGGATAAGGGCACTCATCTTCCAAACATTTTGACGCCATAGTTACGACTGTTCATAGGGAAGCATCCAGTATTACATATTTCCCTTTTTTGTGGCATCAGTTTTAGTGGATGAGGCCTGATGAAATGGACAAGGGGTGGTATTCAACTAAGTTTTACTCAAAGTAAACCAATTGAAATTAATGGACCTTAGTCATGCGTATTAAATTCAGTGGGTCTACTCTTAGTAAAATTTAGTTGACTACCACCCACAATGCTTGCAATAACGCAGCTGACTACAAGCTCTCTCAATCCTTGTCCCTCTTGGCTCAGATCTAGTCAGAAGAGTATGACTGGTTAGATCGAGGGGTGCTTAATGCAGCTTTCTGTGAGGGTCTCATGTCCAGATCCTTAAGAAGGTACCATGGTACAGCCACTGATGATAAAGCACAACCTGGACCCAATATTTGTGGTAGTGTAACTGCAGACATTCATAGACCATAAAGGGAATGTAACCTTGCTTCTTTTTACCATAAACTGAAGCTGTTGGGAGCTGTTTGTTATTAGGGGATTTGGAGTGCAGTGTTTTTAATACTCTGAGGACACCCAACTGTCGGGTATGGCTGTGAGTGGTGGGCTGGATGAAGACTAAATAAACAGAGCTGGAAACAGTTGGTGTGGGTCAGTGATTCCCAGGTCCAGGAAATAGGTCAGTTGCTTGTTCTGGATGGGTTTGCACTCCATGCGCTTGTAGTCGATGCTACATTTGGAAACTGTTTTCTACTTGGTTTGATCTAAGAGTATGATTATGCCATACCAGTAATAGAAGTTGCCAGGATTGTACAGCTGTTGAACAATCCCTGTAGGAGGTTGTGGAATCTGCTTTTGGGAGTGACCACCCACAGCTCAAACTCTTAGCTGTTTTCTGTGCCAGTTCAGTGAATTTGTTCGCTGACGATGTTCCACACTTTTTGGCACAAAATAGTTGAGAGATAGGGTTTTCTCAGTGCTCAAGTGGCAATATTATTTAGTGGGGAAATGCAGTTCTTTCAGCTCAAGTAGTACCGTTATTAGATAGAAGGCATGCATGGTTCATGAGATATGAAGCTTTATTAGGGTGTCTGCTACCTTATGAGTTTTTCTGTCTTTTAAAACATTTTTATTCAGCGTATTTAGAAAAAATATAGCTCTTTATTTGAAGAAAGGCTGTTTCCTTTCTTCTGGGAAGTTGCTGTTGCTACATTTTGGTAGTATGTGTACTAGGAAAAAAATCCCTCACAACTGCAAGCAGCAACACTTATTCCCAAGGCAGTTGGGGGGGGGGCTGGAAAGTGCATGTTCCACACAGATGTGGATATATATATATATATATATATATATATATATATATGGGATATTCCACAGTTATTGACTAGCAGTAGTATTGCACTGTGTGAAAAAAAATCTTTGCTGATTATTTAGGGAAATGAAATAAATTTCATGGATTTCTTTCAGCACTATGGTTCTGTTAATGTTGCTGTGCTCCATGGCATGAGGGATCCATTATTAAATTATCTTTAAGCCACTGGATTAAACCAGTGTGGCAGGAGAGGATGGCAAGATTAAAGGGCATTCAAAGAAACATTAAAACATTTCAGTGCATTGTAGTTTAGTACAGTGTATAGTTTAAAAAATATTTGCAGAATATGAACAGATACCTTTTCACAATGAGAGAAAGTGTATCAAGTGATATTGAGGACAATCCTAGTTGTGATCCAGAATCGCTATTTGAACAGATTGCTGAAGAATTGTATTGGCTATTCTTCTACAGTTCTCTATGTTATACTGTTGTGAACGGGGATTTTCAACTCTGATAAATATGAAAATCAGAAAGGAGAAAAGAAAAGGCTTATTTGTGTTGATGAGATAAGAATTTGTTTGACTCAAATTGGACCCGATATAAATCAGATTTCCTGGAAAAAGCAAGCCCACACCTCTCATTGACTTTGTTTACAAACTTAAGGTACATGTGTAAGAGGCTTGTTTATAATTTTATTTTGGGAATGATTCATGTTCTTATGTAGTTGAATTGCTTTATACTTTCTGGATGACCCATGATCATATTATAAAGTGGTTGTGTTCTGTTTTATAAATAAATCACTGCTAGGAGTTGTCCCCCCCCCCCCAAATGTATTTCTTATAAAAAGTTTTGTGTGGCATGAGCAAATTCATTATTCTGAAAGTGTGGCCCAGAGAAAAAAGTTTGAGAAACACTGAATTAAACCCAGAGATGCAGTATGTGTTTGCCATTGCTGTAATCTGAGAGAATAAGGAGATCTACTGTGACAGTTACTTGAAAGCAACCGTTCAGACTTTTCCCGTATAATTTATCATATTCAGCTCTCAACATGCAAAATATTTGACCTGTAGAGTCCTCTTAAGTATTCTGAATTGATAGTAGGGTGTTCTTTTTTTCTATCTATCCCAGAAGGTATACACAAATTTATATGTTAGCTGCACTGTTTCTATGCAGTTCCAGTAATACTGTATAAGAACAACGGTGTGTGCATGTGATGTGGTTACTTTGTTTAGCTGGAAACGGATTACTTTGGTTTAGAAGAAATTGTGTTGCCATTCCTGTTCACATAATTACTTCCTTCAAACTCTACTAGAAAACCAGTGCTGCTGATAATCTATGAATTGGGTCTGCTTCCACTAGTTTACAAATGTCACCAACGTGAGACTGGAAAGATGAACCCATAAGGTATCAGTCTGGTAGTGGAGGATGAAAAGGGGAGGGGCTTCCTACAACTGGCTTATGATCATTGTTTACAGGTTGCAATTTAAAACTAGTTTAAGTTCATTAACACTACATTAGTACATGGCATTTTTTAGCTTTGATATGTCACTGTTGTCAGTCTAATAACATTTAGAACACTTCTTTGCCAACTTTGGTTACATATTCTGAGTGAAGAGTTTGCTCTTGGTCTAGTTGTTTTGTACCTTTTTTTTTACTTTATTGTTTGTTCTGGTACTATTTAGGCATGCATTTTAGTATAGCTTCCAGAACTGACTCCTCTTGCCACATCTAAGGAGATGGGTATGTCTTCACAGAGTTAATCTTTTCTTTTCAAACTATTACCTACTCATCTGAATTTTTGGAAGGTATGGATTTACTAAGTGAATTCCTAGTACAGGCAACCCATTTGCACGGGGGTTGTGTTCTGGGTCATCATGTATGATTGTGGAACATGCATAAGCCTGCTCTGTTCTGGCCTCTTCTAGGTCACCATGATGTGCATAAATATAGACAGGGATGCATTAAAAGAAAGGATGGTGATTTTGCTGGGGTGTTCTGCATAAGGCAACATTCCATACTCTCTTAGGAAAGGAATGGTACACAAGCATCCTGAAAAGCTCAGCTGAAGTAGACCTGCACAGGTTGGTAAGTAAACTATGGAGAGCTTCCAGGGGGTGGAGTAGGAGATGAGTAAGAGCGACGATGGAAGGAAAGTTTCAGTTCACTGATCAGTTATTTTCAGTTTGGTAGACGTAGCCTTACTCTGACTATATAATACACCATCCGTATCATTTGATAAACACACCATTGATAAGTGTTTTGTTCATATGACCATGTTCTTCCAGTTGAACTTTGGTTGGAAATATCCAAAGGTGTATATTTTGTGTCTGGTGAAAAAGTTTTATGCCACAAGCAAAATAATGATGGATTCATATTGGAAATATGTTGAGTTTAAATCCATAGTTCTAATGTGAGCTGAGAAGAAAGGAGAATAGAAAGAACTCCTGCTTCATGCTTATCTTTCTCAATGCTTGGTTTTTATAGGGAGGGATCAGATCTCTTACTCTATTCTCCTTCCAATGCTGCAGTGGCTCTACCTTCTCAGTCTGCAGAGAATCATGTTCTGGAGCAGGCTATGTGCACACAACTTCATTCAGAGATGTCTGCACATAGGACACCAAATGACTGGTATAGGAGTATAGAAGGGGAGGGGTGTATTCAAAAAGTTCAGAAATACTTACCTAAGGGATGAAGATCTCTCCCCACCCCCTGGGCAATCAGCATATGTGTGCAGCTGTGTTTGTATCTCATACACTCACTTAACAAGTGAGTCACACTACAGCCACTCCTTTGCAGTCTTGTGTACCTCTCCTAAAAGTGAGTAGTTAAGCTAAGTATTGGGCTTTGAAATGTTATCGGCAATTATGAGCAGAAACTATGGGTGTTGGGATGGCATTGTGTCATAAGAAAGCAATGGTACTTGCTCTCCAGAATGAGCACCATAAACCTATTGACTTGGCCTTGTGGAGAAAGATTTCCTCACCCCCCCCCCCACTGCATCTAAGCCCCACTCAGGTATTCCACAGTAGAGAGGGTTGGAGGCACACAGGCAAGCCCAACACCCTTGCATGTGCTGGCTCCACTTCTGACCTTCACGTATTGAGCAAATGGATATATCTTCATGCTTAACACATGAAGGCTGAAAGTGGAGCCGGCATACATAGATATGTTATGTTAGTGGTGGAACTTGCATGCATGTCCCAACCCCAATCCACTTTAGGCCCACATATATTCAATCAAATGCCTGAGTAGGGCCATACTTCCTTTTGAATATGAAGGTTTCATTCCTTCCTAGGAGATGAGTTCTTGGGATCACAAATAATTATTGGTATTGTTTCTTTCCTGAAGAGAGGTTGACCCTAAGGTGTGTAACCTAATATCTGTAGTATCTGGTAGTACTTTTACAAGCTGGCCTCATGGCTACAACATCTAGCCAAAATTTTCTTGTCCCTCAACCTTTGTTTTGTGTCTTTCCTGATGAAAAGTTCTGGAAAACTCAGAAGCTTGCCACATGACATTTTGCTGACTTGGTATTACTCAAGTCAGAAGGTTATTTCTACACCATTTCTGTTAGACTTACACGTTCTTCAAATAGCCTCCTTTAATTCAGAAGTGGAAAAACTGGTCCCCTCTAGATGTTTCAAGGCCAGGAAACACCTCTGACTATTGGCCACAGTGGCTGGGACTGATACGAATTGGGAAACGTAACACCATACAGGTCCCCATCCCTGCTGTAAACAGAGTGCTAGGAATAAGAATTGTGATTGCTTCACTATACAGTTGATTTGAAATGTCATGATTACTTCTGTCATGGTTTCAGATTTTCTCTTGCAATCTACAAAATTTAGGGCCATCAAAATCAGTTATTAGCAGTAGGTTCAGGAGAAACAAAATAAATTACTTCCACTTAACTTACAGAACTCCCTGCCACATGAATGGTGCTTGCTGCTAACCTGCTTTTGAAGAGAGTAAGGGAAATTCATGGAGGATAGACCTAGCTGTCAGCATAAGAGCCAAGAATTAGATATTCATATTTCAGAGGCAGTATATGCGGGGGGGGCGGGGACGGGGGACGACGACATCAATACACAGCTCTTTCCAACATGCCTTCATGAGTATCCTTGGAGCATCTGGTTAGCCACAGTTGGAGCCAAGAATGCTAAAAGGACCTTTCTTCTGGTCCAGCAAGCAGTTCATGTAATCTTATACTGCTTTGGCAATATTTTAATTGCTAAATCCGAAAATATAATCCAGTGAGAAAATTAAGCTTCAACCCAGTGGATGATTGACAGTATATACCACCCTTGCCTAAAAGCCCAAACCCTTAATCTTTCTAAGCTATCCTATTGAATAGATGGCTTTTACAGCTTTTCTTTTTAGGCTCTTTTGCCGTGAAGAAGGGCAGAGGCTTTTCGAACCAAGAGGGTCTTCATGGCCCCCTTAATACTGCTTAAGAAGAAGGCATGTCTGAATGCCTCTGATGGCAGCTGTGATAATGTGGCACCAGAATCAAATGAATCAACTCTCCAGAATGAAATACTAATAAGTATGCTGATAACTGCATTAATTCTGTTGATGCCTTTTGCACAACATAATCAAATGTAGATTTTTTTTAAAAAGTGAAGCTATTTAATCATTTAACTGCTCAAAGTATGCTTTAAGGATACTCTCAAACACTGAAGCTTGGTGGCTGCACCTTTTGTAGAATAATGCTTTTGGTTTGAATTTAGAAAAGCTTTTAAGTGTTTGTCCTTGAAGTAGAAATGCTTCATTTGTTTTCTAAAGAAGTGTTAGAGAGAGTGCCATTTCCCCCCCCCCTTCACCTATTCTGCAATGAGATCGAAACATAATCATCCTTACTAAAGCATTCACTTTCTGTATTTCTCTTCAGGAAATTTCTAATATTCTGTTTAATCGAAACAGCAAGTGTATAAATCAACTGTGCAATTAAGTGGCCACTTTCAGAATAAGTCTCACATCTTGTGTTTCAGCCCCAGATGTTTCTAGGCTCCAAGATTTGCCCTGCCTATATATTTACAGCTCAATTTCTGTCCATATGCACTTGTCCATAAATGCTTTATGTTCCATTTACACTCAGACAACTGAGCCACTTATGGAATAGAATGATTTTGGCTTCAGTGATGGCAAATGTGACAGAGAATGACTTTGCTTTTAGACACCTTACAATCCCATTTCCAAAACAAAACAAACAAAAATTGTATGTGGTCCAGATTTTAGGACTGAATATTCTGATCAATGAACAACTTCTTAAAAATGCAAGAAGAGGAGGAGGTGGGGTTATATACTCAGCGTTTTTTAACGAGTTTTGTATTTTGTACTAGATTATTTTAATGCTGTGTTACTGCAAACCAGTACACTAACCCCCCACCCTGCAATCTCGGCATATATTTTGATCTCGCTCCCCCTCCCCATACTCCTTTCCTTATGTGAAACTAAACAAATTGAAAATAATGATTCGTAACCATCTGCAGGGCTGAAATTCCACGTACAGCAGTTAACTCCATTTTACAAAACAGCTCCAATCTAGTGAATTATGGTGCAGTTCTTGTGTGCCAGCAAATAGCAACAAGCAGTTTAGAGTTCCTCTGGACAAAGACATGCAGCCAGCATTTCATTATGCCTAGTCACTTTGTGTAGTGGGAGGGGGTGGCGCGGGAGAGAAAGAAAGAGAGGGAGGGAGGGATAGAGAGAGAGAACGAACGAAAGAACGAACAAGCCCCTATACACAATTCAAAGTAATGCACTTTGAAATGGAGTGAAACCATTACCTAACTGCTTAATTTCATCAGAAAGGGGTGGGGTTGATCTATAAAATCATACGCAGAAGGGAGCCGCAGAGACATGTGCGTGTCTGTTGACATCAACATTTCTGTAGTATTGTGCATCTTTAAAGACTAGTTGCTGGTCTGTTTTTAGATATAAATATATACACATCAAGGAATTCCTTAAAATAAAAAGACAAACCACTTTTGGAAGTCCAAATATAAGGGAGTACAATGCAATAATGTGTTACTACTACTATGGAAATATTTACATGCTGGTGTGTGAATTCCGGGATATTGTGCTACACATTCCTTTAAGTGGCCAAGTAAGCTTAATGTACTTATTGAGTGACATTTTTTTTAATTTGATTAAAGCACACATTTTAAAATGGGTACTTTAAAAAAATCTACATTTGTTTTTGTTTTTTTAAAAAATATGCTGTTGGTTTATTTTGATCTTAGTTTTGATGGTATAGAATGAAAGTTGCTTAAAACCAGCAATATATTGAGTCCAGGGGGATCTATCCAGTCCATAAATTCTCTGGTGTCTACTGGATTTTTCATCAGGGAGACTTCCAATAAAAATGATCTATTTTAGAAATAATATTGTTTAGTAGGTTGAAATGTGGTGTAATAAAATTAGACCTTCAGTCTTCCAAAGTTACTACTTAGATGGAACCCTTGGGATGGCAAAATGGCTGTATAAGCAGATGAATCAGACAGTTCTACTGATGGATACATTTGTCAGTCTCTGTTACGGATATAATATATTCTCATATCTGTAATCCTGACACTGTTACATCCAAATGAAATCAACATGAGGTTGTCATCTTTAAGCAAATATGTTAAGTGTTGTCTTTTGTGCTGTGGATTTGAAAGAAAGGGGCCCAAGGGAGCCAGCATCATGCAAATGGAACAAATCCCATTTCTTCTGAGCTGTGCTGTTTTCCCCCTCCTTCATGGCAGCTGGCTGTGTTATCTTTGTGTGTTTCTCTGAGTGCTGACAATTCTTTCAGTGATCTAAGTTAGGGCACATTAGAAAGTGGAAGCAGCTGTCTGTCGCTATACTGAGAGACGTGTTTGCTCTACTGCAAAGATGAAGGACCATGAATCCTTGACACACACACACACACTTCCCCCTCCCCTCCCCTCCCCTCCTTTTTTTTTTTTTTTTACTTTCCAACATGATCAACATTCAGACACACAGATTGTCTGCTTGGACAGTTTTTTGTTCTGACTGACAGCATCTGGCATAGACAAATTTAAAAATACATAGCATGCCATGCTTGGAATTGGAACATCCCTTTCTTTATTAATCTTCTCATTTAAAGCATTCATTCACATTTCACTAAGGGTTAAACTTGATATGGCTGGAACGTTTATTTTCAACAAATAAGCTCCTAATGAAATACCTTGAATGAACTCCAAACAGCTAGAGCATATTTTTTTTAAAAAAATTAACACCTGATTAATGTGGGCCTCGGACGTGGATGGAAAGTGTAGGATTGTCTTAGATACACAGTTGATTAAAATGGCAGGGATGTTGAAATTTTATTTTTAGCATTGAGGTAAATAAAAATGATTTGCTTCAGCACTCAGCATATTTTCTATGAAATGAATTGTCCTTCAGGATGCTGTTTGTCTAACTGGATCTACTACTAGTAGAAAAATAATTTGTTATTCATAATTTTAAGAACTAAACAGTTTGCGCTTTAGTGAAACATAAAATTTAGATGATTCTGACATTAAATATACACTTGTTAGTATATGTTGCTTGTATATGTTGCTTTTAATAAGGCAAATACGCTGTGGAATACCCCCCTCCCAACCCCCACGTTTGCTACGTACACTTATCTCCACAATCCAGTTTAGCAATGCAGACATTCTTATTTAGCCTTTATGTAATAATATCATGGGCATTGACTATACCAGTCTGGATCTGAACTGTGTGTGTGTTTTAAGGCCTTTGTGTAGCATACATTTTTAGACCATTTGATGATCCTTATTCTGGCTTGCAGCATTTAACTCTGTGTAATACAGTGATGGAGAGTGGGAAAGCGTTGCTTCATGGATAGTACAGTGTTCTACTAAAATGGACGAGACAACTATTTAAGTGCCTAGCAGCAAATACAGTATATGTTGGGGTTTTCTTTTTTTAAGCCTATGCTCATTCCGGGGGGGGGGGGGGAGAGAGAGATGCAGCAGCAGACAAGGTTTGTTAATTGTGAGGAGACAAGACTTGTATTCCTTGGATAGACACAGGAGAGGGCACTTGCTTTAGGATAAATTCTGACAAATTTCAGATGCAGATATCCAGGCTGAAATAAAGAAATGATAAAAGACAATAATAGTTGCAACCCAAATAGGGTTTATGTTTTAGTTGGGCCCCTATACTTCACGTTTAGCTTTTTAGAAATGGATCTTTTGGAAATGTATTTTTAAACATTTCCATAGGAAGGCGGCTGTTTGTGTGTAGCTGGGCAGAAGATCACAGTCTAAACATTTATATCTGTAGGGCTGTGAGGATAGTTCTCTGAAAAATATTTGGCTTTTAGCTTGAAATATTTTCTATTATTTTCCCTTCATTGATCTGTTTCGGATATAGTAATTCTATTGATTTGGTTTTTCAGTGTTTCTGAAAGTGTTCTATCTTTTATATTCACATCAATTCAAATGTATAAATCAGCTTTCACTTTAAAACTTTTGAAAATCCCGTCATTGTTTTTACACAACTGATGTCGTTTGTGTAAACTTCCATCTCCACACTCTAGTAGTTAAAAGAGAGGAGTGCATATTTGCATCTGTAAGCAAACTGGGAATAGGTTGGAGTACACAATTCCCTGGTGGAAAAGGAAGGTTTAGCAGTAATGCTTTTAATCTGGACTTGTAGAGGATTCAGGAGCATCCATAGATCTGCTCCAGTAATTACCATACCCCAAGTGGCACCAGCAGAGACATTTGCCTAAAAACTTGATGTCTTCATTACACTGTTTACATTTTAATTAGAAACATGAAAATTTACTGATTCATGCGAACCACTGTAGTTTAAGTGGGTTCGTTCTCTATCCAATAAATCATTTAATAATAAAAAAGAGCCCTGCAGTCAGCATATGTAGTTTACTGAGAATCATTCATGGGAATAATGTGTTAGCATTATAAGCTGCTTTTAAAATATGTTTTTTTTATTTTATCAGAGGTAGAATTTGCATATAAATTAGAGAATGGCATTTTAAATTGGCTGTCATTTATGCATGATACTACACATATGCAAATTACACGTGTGCATAATATATGCACGCATACCAGGGTGTCAGACTTAAATGTCTAATGCGGGGAAAAACACAAGCACACACTACAGATGAATGCTTAACATGAGCTTTGTATGTGCTAAACAGAAGAAGCCAGTGCTCCACTTCTACTCTCATTCACATAGACTTGATTGTATGTGTGTCCTTGTTGTTGGTGTATAAATAGAGATGTAAAACACACACCATGTATATGTATATTATTTCCCCTTGACTTTTGCATGTACCTGTCAGCACTAGTGCCCTAAAACAACTCCCACTAGGAGCAAGCTGGCCTGACGCATTGGTGCCTGTCAGTGTCCATCCCTGAGTCAGCAGCATGTCCATTGCTTGAATCGTGCGACAATCACTCATCCAGTTTTTTCCCTCCCCAGGGGGGCAACCGTCCTCCTCATCACGGAGAATGACCCTTCTGTCTGGCATGCTCAAGATCCTGAATCTCCCCACATCAGTGTGTGAGTTCAATTCCCTACTCTTGAAGGCAGAGCTGGGATTCTAGCTAATGACTCAGAGATACAGAGGGTCAATGCACTGCTGATCTGGAGTACTGAGCCATCGCACCAGCTTAGTTGTACATTTCCTTATTTTCTCTCTGGCCACACCAACTCCCTGTTTCTCCCCCTTTATAATAAATTGTATTTTATGGGAAGTTAAATAGAAGCACCCCACCCCCAATTTTCACTTGGGCTGATAACTGATTTCTGGCAGGAAATGTAGAAGATATTTGACATTTTGCTTACAAAAGAGCTCTTGTGCTCTGCTTTCACACTGCCCTTGTTTTTGTTGGTTGCTTCTTCATGTAAGGATGGAAGACCTATGGCAAGAGAGTTGCTATTACTAGTCTGTCAGCTTGTGGTTTATTTAATTTTAAGGGCATTTATGTAATTCTATTTTGTAAAAACAAAATCTCTCGTAAACATTGTCTTCCCTCTGATTTGTCTGTCTGTCTGTCTGTCTGTCTGTCTGTCTGTCTATCTATCTATCTATCTATCTATCTGTCTGTCTGTCTGTCTATCTATCTGTCTATCTATCTATCTATCTATCTATCTATCTATCTATCTATCTATCTATCTATCTATCTATGAATACAACTAAAATTGCCTGCATCAGATAGATACTTGACTCCCGCTTGATCAAGTATGGTTGCCATTCTATATATAAACACTCAAATGGAAGCGAGCTCCATGTAGATCTGTGGAGCTTACTTCTGAGTAAACAAGCAGATAATTTCACTGTAGACTTGTTTTTCTTTTCCTTACACAATACGCGGTTTAAATGTACTAATGCATTTTGTGGTTGTTTTTAATGGCTTTTTAATAGCTCACACATTCGAAGTTCATTATTCATCTAAATAGTGTAATATTTAAATTCATTAGAGAAAGTTGTGAACTATTTTAATTTTATTGCAGTGCAACAAGGACCAACCAACCTCTTGAGGCCTTGTGGCTTTTTAAAAGGGTTTTTTTTTAATATATATAAAAAGATGTACTCTGTTTTGTTTTTCAAATAAATACTTTCAGGCTGCAGTGTTCCCACAAGTGCTTGTTATAGCATAGATGTGACAAATGAAAAGGAACAGTTTACACATAGTCAAAGCTTGTAGATGCTTTCTATATATTGCATAATTCTAATGTGGTGTCATCATCCCTTCTCTGGCTGCCAATCCTTCCATCCATCTCCATCCCTTCTAGCTCTAGCAAATTTGAAGCTTTGATTTAAAGCATTTTAGTGAGATTTTTCTTGAAAGTAAGCATGCCAGGGATTGGGACTACAAGGCTTTGGTCACACACACACACACACAGAGAGAGAGAGAGAGAGAGAGAGAGAGAGAGAGAGAGAGAGAGAGAGAGAGACCCCACCTTTCTTTTTCCAACTGTAATGTGATGTTGATGGAGTTTTGTGTGGTGAATGAAGCTGGCTGGCTGGCTGCCAGCCATCGACTATGAAATCCTGGGTACCTGAGAGCTTATCAGTTCTTTTGCTTTGTAAAAAAAAGAAAAAGTGATGAAAATGTTGGTAAACTGCCATGAAGGTTTAAGGCTGCCGGAATAAGGAGCCGTGTAATCAGATTGGAAAATGGTGCTTGAGATTCTCTGCTTGGGAAAGCAGCCGGCAGTGGACCTACTGAGATGCTGAGCGAGTGCTGACCACTTTGTTAGCAAATCAGCTTGTTTAGAGGCAGCAGCAGGGTGGAAAAGCCTAGCCCTTGTGATGGTATGTAATGCCACAAGCACCTCTTGTTTTGCAGAATGCAATCATCTTGCAATTAGCTCCCTTTACATTGAACTTGGTTTCTTCAGGATGATTGTTCTTCCTCCTCCTTTATTCTAGCTGTGTGCTTCCCCCAGTTAGGCATGAAAAGTATTGTATGAATCAAAACAATCCATTAATTTTATCACCGGGCTGGGGGGGGGGAATGTAAGTGGTCAACTGGCCTCCCTCAGCGGCTGGAAATTCTGTGGTTCGCTGTACCATAGAAAAGGTCTTTTTAACTATTTCAGATAATGCCAGGTTTTTGTCTGCTTGTGCATAGCCTAAGAATACACTTGCAACAACAAAACAAATAATTAAAAATTACACTGTGGATGGTGAGAGAAAGACCTAACGTATGGAAGGAAAAAGTGCTCCTGTTTGTTTAGGTATGTTTTTGGATGCTGCCAATGCAGAAGTCTCCAGTGACACAGCCACTTATCTTTCTAATTCCACTACTTCACCTTTTGCTGAACTTCATTCTGCAAGATTTTAAAGTACAAGGCAGGCACTGTTTGTTATTCTTCTAAAAGTAATTCTGATTTTAGGCAAATTAGCCAAGTTGCTTGCTGCAATTTTTTCCTTTCCTTTTCTGAGGATAATATTTTCAAGTTTTGCTATTTGAAAGAAGCTGGAGTTTAAACAACAAACAAACCCATCCACCTTTGAACCCAGAAGGAAACAGAGTAAGACTAGCTTTGTTTTTTCGTTTAGATTGTCTTGCAATGTCCCTTAAGAAAAAAATCCAATATTAAGAGCATGTTTATATCTGGGCTTGTTTGATCTTTTATCCTTCTGTAACCTCCAAGTGCCTGAAAGAAGGAAATTCTCAAACTGCCATGTTGTTTTCCAAGGAAGGGAATCCAGCAGACACACACTGCCATGCAACTTCAGCTAATTTCAATGTGGTTTGTGCAGAAACCTCTCACAAATTCAAAATGATTAGCAATTGCTGTAGTGCCTAGTCAGTTGTGTCCAAGGTGAAGACATTTTATTGCTTTCTTCCTGATACGAACGAGAGCAAAGTATATTGGTGTTACAGTGCTGTTAACCAGCAGACCTGATGACTCCGTGCGAATGCACATTGCTATTCTTTCTTCAACATATATCTCAACAAAGTTCATGTTACAAGTGATATTCTGCTAGAACAGTAGAGTTTTTGTTACTATTTTTACTATGGGGTGTGGTGGTTTGGGTATGGTAGAAGAATCAATCTTCACTCTGGCTTACAATACGTGAGATGCTGAATTTATTGCTTCTCATTTTATTAATGATTTCTGTGGAGAGAAATTTTAACTTGTCATGATGAAGCTGCCTTTTTACCCATTATGAAGAATGAATCTGTTTGGATTGTGAAATGGGAAAATGCAAGCCATAGTATACAGCACAAATGCGTAATTCCCTTAATTTACACTTGCAGCACTGGGCACAATTCCATGTGTTTCAGTGGGACATAACCACAATTAACTATACTCTGGGTTATAAACTTTGGGTTGTTTACATATATACAATATGGCCAGATTCTTTGTTTCTAAATTTTAAGAACAAAATGAGCAAGGAATGACTGCTAGCCTGTATACATCCATATGCTTGCAGATCTACTTTATATTCTTTCAAAGGACAAACTCCATTAGATATGCACTTACTGTACATTGGATTATAAATCTTACCATTTAATGGTAATTCAGTGAGCAGTTATTGCTTCAGTGGCCTTTTTCCCCCCTTCCTTTTTTTTTTGTCCCATCACACTTGTGAAAAAGGGTTACCCTTTACAAGTGTCGCATCCCTAGATTCATCTTTTGTACTTGATAGTTGTTCCTAGTGCATCGTTGAAAGTGAAAAGAAAAATAGGGATGTAAAGGCAGCCATCAGGATAAATGTTGGGGGAGGGGCTGTGTGTGTGTGTTTGTGCGCGCAGAAAACAGGCATGGAGCAACAAAGAGATCGAGGTATTTTAAGATCAATCTGACAGATTAAAAATTTGCTGTGAAGGTACACTTTTATTAACCCCCATTCACATCCCATTTCCCCCAGTAACACTACGTAGTCTGTGTTAGAATGTCCAGGAAACAGAAAAGGTATCTTAATGATGCAAGTCTCTCTCTTTTATTCCCTCTGCTTGCTTATGCTGTTAATACCCTTATCCTTCTAATGTGAAATACTTTTTTGGAGAAACAATATGCACATTTGTAAAGAAATTATAAAAGGATTCTCCTTTTGAAGATAATGAGTTTTTTCTTCAGGAACTGCAGGTTACACGGAACACAAATGAGCTCTAAGTGGAGGGATTTAACGTCCTGCTATAGCATTTAATTTCTTGAGGAAAGGAGTTCAGTTCAAGGTTAGCCTGTTATTGTGGTACTGGCAACTACTTCTCTCATTCCTGTTCTTCTGCCAGCAGTCCTGTACAAAAGGCAGTCATTTTTATTTAATACGTGGGGAAGTATTAATCACTGCAGTGTTTTCTTGTGAAAATTTATCTTACCAAATTCATTTTTTTCCACTACTCATGACAATAATAGGTGTTTAATTACTCAATAAGAGCAGTTTATAGATTCCATTTTTCCTCTTTGCTGGACAAATGGTATTGATTTTGTACTTCAATGCAACATGAAACAGTATTAAACTCAATTAGAATTCTGAAACTGGTAATGTACATTAGTTATGGTAACGGAATCCCACCCCCTCAGTCAAAGACACAAGAAGCCCCTGCCACAACTGAAAAAAAGAACTAAATCTCTTAAAACTCCCAGGACAAAAATGATCCATTTATGAAGTTAATTTTATTAACAAGTGGAGATACTTTGAACGTCGTCTTTTAAAAATAATGCATTACATATGTATGGGCACATCATATTTTCATAGTGGACAACCAGGCCCATGGCAGCTAAATCTCTTACTAATGGGCCATTCAGAGTCATAAGATGTCACTATGCTTATTCGCCATACTGCTGTAGATGTGGCTTTTGTGCAGCCAGTATTGTCAAGTACAACATTTCATCTGAGAAAAATAAAATTGACATTGCACATCAACCTTGACATCAGCCTGTTAAAAAACATATGGGAACCATCTCACTCATGCCTTGTCTTAAGCTTTCAGATTTGATCAGAGGGACAAGGGTTGACCACATGAATATTGTCCTGCCATCAAACATAGTAGCATAAGACCTGTGATTCAGCTCCAACGTACTACTTCTGAGCTATACCTTTTTTCCATGCCTTTTGGTTTTTATTCTGAATTGTTTCCATTATGTAATCCAGTTTTCTTTCCTTATTTTTTTGCCATAAGAGGAACAGGAAAAAGATTTCTTGCATATTGTGTTAGCATTCCAGTTTTGGCACTAGCATTGCTTCTGAGATTTAGTCATCTGTGTGCGTGTTTGCACAATTAAAGTTATCCACAAATGAGTTGGTTTTGCTCTCAGCATTATGAATTGGCATATTAGTACGTGAGGCCAATATGCTACACAAGATTATTCACTGAGAGTAGGGCATTTATGACTATGTATGGTGAGGAAGATGTCAGAGTTCCTGTACCTTTACTAGTTGTGCAGAGGAAGAATTTGGGCAGGTGCAGCATCTATTACCATGTTGAATTATGGAATAAGCTACATATGCTTTAGATCTTCATTTTGTAGAAGTATTGAAACTTGAGACCTTAGGAGGGATGGAGGAATTTATTATTTTTATAGCACTGGGAATTATATTATGCACTTGGTATTGGGTACTCAGATTTAATCTCTTAGGAACTCAAAACTTGCCCCTCCACTCCTTGTTGTGGCAGAAACATTTTACGAATTGTCTATCCTGTTGGTGAATCCACTGCTGTATCTCTTGTTGCTCATACATTCATGGGGAAGGGTCAGCCTGTGCGTAATTTTTTTTTTTTGCTGCAGTATCGGAACACACACACACACGCATGTGTGTGTGTGTGTGTGTGTGTGTATGCATTTAATACATTCATGGATGATCAAGTCTTAAAGAGAGCAAATTTGCACACCAAGGAAGGATTTCCCACTATTTAGCTGGTATATCTAACTGCTGAAATATGTGTTGCTAGGAAAGAGAGTCATAGAATCTGTATTTGTCTTTCTTATCAATTCAGCTATTTAGCTATTTTTAAAAAGAAAAGGAGAATATTGTTTATGTTTGCTATAACCCTGTATAAAATTCATTCTTCCTTATATCTATCACCGAGGCGTCTCTGCTTCTAACTCTGTACAGGATTGAAATCTTAATTAAGCAGCAGCATGTTTGTCACGTTACTGTTTCCACTGGCTATAAATATAATTGACAATTTCTTATATTAATACCTGCTTTCCTTGGTTTAATTTAGATTATGTGAAAATATCAGCTCAGGTATTTAAAACAGAATCAAAATGGGATTTAAACAGATTAATCTCATCTCAGTACATATATTTTGTACACCATCTTATATTTAGATGTCTGTTTAGGTGTTCAGCAAAGGTAAAGAATTCTGATGTATATATGCTTGCACTTGGAAAACATTTCAGTCTTTAAATACAATTTAACTAGTAGGAGGTTTTTTTTCTTTTTGAACAAGTTTCTGTTGGATGCTTTATTCAAAATATTTCATTGATTGTATATGGAAGAATACATTATTCTTAATATTTCACCAATTTCAGCAGATAAGATAGTTGCCCATCTACCAGCATATTTTAGTACACTGGATATGCAGTGCATTCGGCACGGAGGGTCACCTTGGAAAATGCAGAGGGCCACAGCTAATTTGCATATTTTAGTTAACATAATTAACATAATTTGTGCAGTGTGTGTGTGTGTGTGTGTGTGTGTGTAATGCTGGCTGATCTATTTGGCTTATTTCCACTGTGGTGACTAGCCCACTTCACTGGGGCTGTTGCGATCTGATCCATTCAGTTACTGCGTGTCTCCTTTTAAAATTATTAGACCTCAACAAACTGAGAGTTCTTGATTTTTCTTCTCAGCCAAGTGGCAGATTAATAAATATTAGGGCCTTTTTCTTTTTCATTAAGGATTGCTTAAGGGCTGAAAAAATATTTTCTTTTTTCTTAAAGTATGTTCAGTTCATGCCATTTTGCACACTGTACCCAATCTGGCAACCCTGAAGGCTTTCCTTCCTTTAAAGCTGCACTGCAGTCAGGTAAGCATACAGCTGAGGTGGTACTCTACAGTTCCCACTGAGTGGTGGGTGTGGTGGATTGCAAAGGTATTCCATATATGCTTACCAGAGGGAGATGCAAAGCAGCAGCTGAGTTAGGGACTGTTCCTTGCCTTTGTTCTCTGGAAGCTGCCCAGAGTAGCTGGGGCAACCCAGCCAGATGAGTGGCAGATGCTGATGCGAATGATTATTATTTTGTGTTTCTGTCTGGTAAGGATATGGGTTCTTCTTTGGTTGCCCCTTAGTACTGCTTCAGCTCCCTTGTTTACCTTGCTGCTGCTGCTGCTGCAGTAGCTGTAATGGAAAAGATTCTCCACTCTAGCTCTTCTTCTTTGGCGATCACTCGTAGCTGAGTAAGATTGTCTTCCATGAACATGGTCGCAACAGTGAGTCCGTAAGTGACTGTGGAGGCCAATTCTGGATGCACATGTCCTTCCACAGTGGGGACATAGGTTTCCGGATGGGAGTTGATCATGGTGAGGGTTTGCCAAGTGTGCCTTCCTCTTAGCACATTTTTCCCTTTCGTCCCAAGTTCAAGCGCCTTCAAAGTTCATGACAAAGGCTGTTCTCCAATTGGAGCGCTCGCAAGCCAGTGTTTCCCAATTGTCATCATTTATACTACATTTTTTTAGATTTGCCTTGAGAGAGTCTTTAAACCTCTTTTGTTGACCACCAGCATTACGCTTTCCAATTTTAAGTTTGGAATATAGTAGTTGCTTTGGAAGACAATAATCAGGCATCTAAACAACATGACCAGTCCAAGTTGATGTTGAAGAATCATTGCTTCGACACTGGTGATCTTTGCTTCTTCCAGTACACTGGCATTAGTTTGCCTGTGTTCCCAAGTGATATGGAAAAATTTTTGGAGACACAGTTGATGGAATCTTTTGAGGAGTTGGAGATGGCATTTATAAGTGGTCCATGTTTCACAAGCATACAGTAAGGTTGGTAGTACAGTAGATTTATAAACAAGCATTTCAGTTTCCCTGAGAACGTCCCGCTCCTCAAACACTTCAACTGGGAGAAAGCTGCACTCACAGAGCTCAGGCAATGCTGCGTTTCGGCATCAGTGTCAGCCCTTGTGGAGAAATAACTGCCCAGTAGCCTCTCTATTACTGTTAAATCTATCCCTTATTTTTTGCAATGTTTGAAAGAGCATTTACTGGGGAGCATACACTGTATTAAAGCTACTCATAGCTTTATCAGAGGCCAGACACTATAGTTTGCTTAGCCTAATGGTTGGTTCGCCCCTGGTTTTAATTACTCTGAAACCCATTTCCCACTTATGACAGTTCACTTTAAAAGCTGCATTGCTTCATTTCAGTAACTTTATTACTGTTTGGCTCAGAGATTGCTATTTCGCCTTGGCCACAGATTCTCATCAGTTGCCCAGTTCACCTTTGTCCACACTATACTTGTGAAATGACCTGCTCCTGTAATGCTTGTCAATAGCAAATTGCTGCATCCTCCTGCATCCATGCTGTAGCACACAACAAAGGAACGCAATACTTTTTAGATTTTTCACTCTTTCCTTTTTTTTAGAAATTAAACTTTAATGCAGAGAATCCTAATTAGCATTTAATACCTGGTAATTAAGGCACTGGTTGGGGTCAACTATATAAAGCACATCAGTTGAACTGGCACCTGATTAATAGTCTTGGTGATATAAAAAAGTTCAGCACAAAAGAGTGCTCTTCTAGGGTCAGTGCTTTAATAGCTGTGGAAAGTGCAGGTTTTGCTGTAATTCTCTCTTAACAACTGGATCAAAATAATAATTTGCGAGGTGTTCATGGCTGGCTTCTCCATCATGATGTCAGGTGAATTATTTTGGTGACGTCAGGCAGATTGTTTGGTTTTCCTAGTACTGCCACCAAAACAATCAGACTTCGCTTACTTTCCGCATTCCTTTTCACCTTTAAATTTAGGAGGATTTCTATGTGAAGTCAAATTTATTCTGAATATGGATGATCACAAGGTTTGTTTGCCTGCCCCTTTTAAGGACATAACACTACACAAACAGTATGTTAGTTCAGCAAAATGTATTGTTTAACCAAATGTTTTGGACAGTGCTTTTTTTTTAAAAAAAGCTCATATTTCCTACTCATATTGAAATACTGCCCCTCAATGAGGTCAAACTTAGATTCACAAAATGTTAAGGGGTACGTTCCACCCCAGAAAAAAGCACTGTTTCAAAAAGTAAGGCTATATCATATGTGCATCTTTATTTTTTAAAAAACATGCCTGGCTTTTTGTTACTGCAAAGCTTTTAAGTGGGGAAAATGCTAATTGTAACAAATTTACATAGACCATGAAATCTTAAAATTTAGTACGAATGCTTTCACATATCTTCATTTGTATACACATCTATTGACTTCAGATTGGGCCCATGGGGAACAAAGCAATTTTGGCTACGTCTAATGTTAACTGTGGAACAGTACCCACAGTTTTTCCCTTCTTCTAAACAGGATTGAACTTGAGCAAGTCCATTTGAATTGCATTGTTGGATGCACAGCAAATATCTCAGTTGGTTTCTTTTTTCCCAGTGGGAACTCCCTGGATACACGAATCCCAGGATACACAAATCATATTTTATTTCATGTATGTGTCTAAATACTTGATTATTAAATGCCATCCATATGTTGAAACTGGTATCTGTACTTGAATCAGCTTGTGGCTAACAGGCAAATGACTTCTTCACTTTTGCTGCATCTAGCACTGGGGATATATATACTGTACATTAATCCTATTCTGATCAGTGCTCATCAGGTGCATACAAAATGTTATCTGCTCTGGATCCCTTCAGGTGGCCATAGGTCTATTCATATGGGCCTCAATCGATAGACTAGGGAAACAATTTTCATCTCAGGCAGAGATTAGTCCAAGTCTTATTATTTTTTAGACACAAATATGAATTTGTGCAAATTGAGCCTACCCTCAAAAGATGTACTCTTAAAAAAATTGAAAACCATTTTGTGTATGCTTTTTTTTTTTTTTTGAAAAGGAGTATTTGATTTTATAAATAAATGCTAATAAAGGTCTACTAGCATTTCCACTTGATTAGCACTTGCACCCAGGTCTGCTATAATACTGTGGCCAAATATTGGCATGGTTTGCAGTAAATGTTAAAACAAAGCAATTTTGCTGTCCTCTCATGTGCTTTCTGTAGAGTGTATATTTGTGCGCGTGCGCACACACACATGTGCGCACAGACTAAATAAATAAATCACACACACATTCTAATTATGTTAGTTTTCTATACAAGTAGTGTCTATTTTAATGGTCATCATATAAATCTGGAGTATGTCCTCTATGTGTGTTAATAAATAACAAAAGAGCACTTGCAATCTCCTTTTTATCCTATTCTCCTTTAAGGCTGGTGTATATATGTCTCTCCCATTTTATCCTCACAATAATTCTGTAACTTGGCAGAGAGATGGTAACATGCTCAAAGCTATCTAGAAAAATGATGCCTATGTAGATATTTGCATTGATGTTTCCCATGTCCAAATAGTGTTCTAGGCATTACACTAAACTGGCTTATTTCCAGCTTAATTTGGGAAACACAAATATTGCCAAGGGTTAATGCTCAAAAGAATGTTTTCCCCTTTTAGACACCTGCTTGATTTGTTGTGCATGACTTGCATTTACATTGGGCAATAAAAATTGTGTTCATTTAACACATAAATAGGATTGTTTGTGTCTGCTAAGATGTCACAGTTTTATTTCAGTAAAATGATTAAATCATCACCTTTTTATAACTTCCTTTTACCCTGGTGTATGGTTAGGGCAAAGGTTCAGACCAATCCTTTTCATGTACATAATCATGCACTGCAATTAATCACAATCTAGTTCTTTAAAAAGGAATCCATTAAGATGTAATACCATCTGAACAATCACCAAGTAGAAAATCTGATGCATTAAGAGTTCCAGGCTTTTGCTGTATGGAAGTTTTGTAGTATTTAACCTTCCTTACAAGAGCATTAAATTTAGAGCAGCTTATATGTATGAAGTATTAATATAAAACAGAGACAGAGCAGTTTATCATGTAGTGCTGTAATTTCTGAGGTCCTTAACAATGATAAGATTTTGTTATCCTTAAGTAGGACTACTGAATTCAAGAAAAGTCTCTCTAACCTTCAGTGAAAAGTTGAGCACCGTATAATAAAAGCTTTTCAATTGAAATGGTTTTGTTCTTATTCTCTTACCTAGTTTTGGAAATGAAGTCTTGTATCCAGCTGCGTTAGTCACATGATTGCATCCCCTAGAGCAGAGGTTTCCAAATGATGGTCCTTGAGCTTCATTCTAATTGAATTCCTATCTCATCACTCTTTGGTGGCCATGTGCCCTATTCTACAGAAGTTGCCTGTATGAAGGTCTTTGAATCCAAGTCTGAGAGAGCTGTGGCCTTGAAGTTGCCGTCAGATGTATTATATGTCTACTTAAAAGTAATTATTTTTAAATCAGCACCTACTCATATAAATTAGCAGAAGTATTTATAAAGGTGTCTTCCTTTTGCTTTCTCTTAGCTGATGCATAAGTAGTACAGTACTTTATTGTACCAGAAGTTATCCTATCAGTCTGTAGGCCATGAAAACTGATCTGACTTACACCCAAACCCACAGCCAGTGTTAAGTCAGTGTTAAGGCAAGCAGCAAAACCGGGTGTATTAAACCTCAGAGTATGTGTGGGGTGTGTGTGTGTTTGGCTTGGTCTTCTAATCCAAAAAATGTATTGTTCCTCTAACATTCTTAGCCATCTCTCATAAAAATCTAGAATCTTTTAAATATACAATCCTCTCAGAACAACCAAAATAAATATTAAGGGTTGTAGTCAAGCAAGGCATTCTCAGATTAGATCCAATGAAATCAATGGACTTCACTAATTTGACTGTGATCCACTAATTTCACTAATTTGACTGTGTATTTAAGTCAAATAACTGAGCACAGGTTGTTAAAAAATCAAGAAGGCAAAGTCTCAAATATTCTCCAACTAAACATCAGTAAGAGCTGCTCAACAGTGGGACAGACTCCTTTGGAAGGAGGTGGAGTCCCCTTCATTGGAGATTTTAAACAAAGGTTGGATGGCCGTCTGTCACAGCTGCTTTAGTTGAGATTCTTGCATTGTAGTGGGTTGGACTAGATGGCCCCTGGGGTCCCTTCCAACTCTACAATTCTGTGATTCCTCTTCAATACTGTGTATTAGCTGCTTTGCAGTCTGTGCTTTTTACACAACCATGCCTATACTATAAGTTTGTTTCCTGGTCAAGACCTGGAGATTTTATTTGGTTATGAGATACTTCTTTTTTCCCCAACCTTATTAATATTTGGAAATGTATTTACTTCACACATGTCTGGCTGTCGGAATAATACCCTTCCATGTTTAATATACTAAAGCAAAAAACGCTGTTCACAAGGCAACAGAGTACAGTGGTACCTCTACTTACGTGCGCCTCTTGTTATGTATCCTTCAGCAAACCCAGAAATATATTTCCAGGTTTCGCTGCACGCATGCGCAGAAGCGCTCTATCGCGCCGCACATGTGCGCAGAACAGGCACCTCCGGTTGCGGAAACCTTGGGATCCGACAAGAGCTCCGGAATGGATCCTGTCCACGACCGGAGGTACCACTGTACTTGGTAAAGATCTCAGATGCTTAGGTAAGAACATGTTTTAGGGTGCCATGCACATGCTCATAACGTCATCTCAGGCACACAGAGCTCTGGAAACTACAATTCCCAGCTGCTATCCCTTCTTGAAAACTCTTGAAAACACTAAAACTTCACAGGAACCCTGCAGACCTGCACATGCCCAGTTAGCATTCCAAGACAGAAAATAATTTCCTATAGAACTGGTGCTTGATGGTGTATTATGGACTGGACAAATTCACATGCCAAAGTAGCTAAGGACAAATTAAAGTGATAAAGAGATTAATGTGCATTAAGCTGAGGTGGAACTGACAATTTTGGCGATAAAATTACGGTTGCAGTCCTTGGCCCTTCAAAAAGTGGAATGGCCCTTGAGGTCATTTAGGTTATACAGCCCTGCATTACAGTTCTCCCATAGCCTATACAAACACATGTGAGTGTTTCTGAATGCACAGATAAGTGCGAGAAGTAACATTTCATTAACTAATATGCATTGCTTTGAGATGTGAAGAAATAGACATCTGGCAATGCCATCTGACATCTGTCGGAAGCACTTTACAAGGCAGCTGTAAGCCAAGCAAATGGAACTAGGAACATGCGTTTTTGATTTACAAGTATAACAGATTTCCATTGTGATTTTTCTGTAAGACATTAACACCCCATCATTTTCATATTTATGATAGTAGCGTTATGTTGTTTTGCCTTACTCTATACAAATTGAAGTCAATGGACTAAAGTACCTATATTTATGTTTAAAGCTGATCTGGTCTGGACATGGCCAATAGGGGAGGGGCAATTTAATGAAGTGCTGGTCCAAGAGAAAGATCCTGTAATACTGAGTGCTCGGAATTGCAACCATCCCTTTACCCATTGCTTTTGATGCTTGGTTGCAACACCATTTAGACCGAGAACCTGCAAAGTAAGCCTGAAAGGCAAGCAAATGATTGAGCTGGCTGACTGTGCTTTAAGTGAGAAATATGAACTAATGGTGTTCACATAAGTACCAGACTTAATGTAAGGATTCATAGAAAGATATGTAGGAAGGTTCCAGATCCATATTTGGAAACTTTATTTTGAAATCTGTGAAATGAATTAGAGTGGCTGCCTAGGCATGGTTTTCTAAATGGGAATTATAAATAGTTTTCAAACATTTTGAATGATGAAATAGAATGGGCTTAATTACTAATATAAAAAACAGCACTATATATTTGAATGATGTTGCAACAGTTGAATGATGATTTAGGCTCTAGGTTTACGGTAAAGATAAATTTAAAACTATTTCACATAAGCATTCATAAAAATAAAAATAGCTTGCAATTGTATCTTCTAAATGGGAATAATATATTTGAATCACCATTATTAATCAGAAATCATATTCACATGTAATATACACCATCATGTTCCTTTTTTGATGGGTTTTTATTTTTTTACATTATCATTTATGTCCTGTGGTTGTGCCTAAATTACACAAAATGAGAAACTCTTTACAATGCATGCGTGTGCAAGTTGGAAATTAAAGTATTTAACCTTCTTCTCTTTCATCTATTAGCAAACTCGTTTTTTAAACAATAATAGGGGGGGAAATGGTTAAAGCCAATCATGCATTTATTTTGATAAAAAGCCTGAAACAATATTAGCTACTTTCCACAAATAAAAAGAGAGTCAAATAATCACTCTGAGCAGATTTTGCAAGGACCTTGGAGGGCATAATTATGTTGGTGCTTTTAGCACAGGGCAAAGCAAAACATAAAATTAAGGCATGAAAGAGTGTACCTATTTTGAGCATAACAATGGGATAATTGCTATGGGATTTTATTACCATCCTATAATGTAAAGATGCAGTTTTCCCTTTTAGATATAACTTCTCAGTCTATTAAGTTATATTCTTGGTGACATGAATCTGGTTGGAGAGGTTAAGAAGTACTTGAAGCCTGAATGCAATCTTTAGATATCTTTGGTATGCAGTTTCAACATAGTATGTATTTTATTCTCTTTAGCAGAGCTCTTCAAGCACCCTGTGCCTTCAAAATATTTTACACAAATACTTTCCAATTCATTCTAACCACCCCCACCCCCCCGCATGGCAGCAGGCAAATGATGAGCATTCTAGGACCTTTTGATTGCACATGGCTGTCTAGTTTGTGTTGGGATAGTATTTAGGAACATAGGCAGCTGCCTTATACAAAGTCAGACTATTTATCAATCTTGCCCAGCCATGCCTGTTCAATGGAACTTTGTCTCTCCTCTCCTCCTCTCCTCTCTTCTCCTTAATCCTCCCTTTAAATCTGTTCTGGGGGTTCACCCAACCTTCTAAAATAGATTTGGAGAGAGGAAGGAAGGGTTCTGTTGCACAAATGGAAATCTTGTGGTAATGAAATGAGGGCATTGGATATCTCCCATATTTGTCATACTGGGGCTGTTAATATCTAGAGCAGATTACTATATGAATAATTGCCATTGCATGCAAAGTCTGCTGGTAGTTGCCAGGACTGCTTGCTATCACATGGAAATTTTCCAGTGTAGATGGGGTGGATGAGAGTGAACAAATCCTAAAGTTAGTCAGACAAGGTAGTTGATCAACTGTTCTGGAGATTTGGAAATGGATCCAATCTGTTCTGGATAGGGTTGAACTACCTCTGAAGCGGCAGTTCCATAGTTTGGGGGTATTACTTGAGCTGATATTTTTGCTTGATGTGCAGGTGGAGAGGAGTACTTTATGAGTACTCTTGTGTCTTTAAGAGCTGGTGGGATGTCAATACTGATGGAGTTTCTTGTATTTTAGCAAGGAGGGCATTCCAAAACACTGATACCACTAGTGAAAAAGCCAGCCTCCATGTTACCACAACCTAATCAGGTTGTGGCAAAACTTACTGGGCAGTGGAGGGGAATATGGTTTTTCAGGTTCAGAATTATTGAGGGCATTAGTGTGATATGTACCTGATAAGGGCTGCAGTGTTCTGCACTAACTGCAAGAGAATAGCCCCACACAGAACACATTACAATAGTCCAAATGTGAGGTTACCAACACATGTGTCACAGTTAATTCAACACTGGTGACAGGACAGTATCTTTCTTTCGCTGCATCCGAGAACAACAGACTTACTTAGGGGACAAAGGATAGGTGCCATAGCATACCCATCTCTGCCCTCTCCACTGTACCCTGACTCCAGGTAGTCACCTTGTTCTGCACAATGGTAGGGCTATCCTTCAGAACTGATGTTTATTTATGTTTCTTTTGAAGTTTTAGTGTGGCTGCCTCTCTTGTCTTAATTGATGTTGTGTTTTCCATTCAATTGAATGGGAACATTTTCTTGACATACTTTGCTGTATTTATTTTTTAAGCCCTTTGGGTTATTACAGTGGTACCTCGGGTTAAGTACTTAATTCGTTCTGGAGGTCCGTTCTTAACCTGAAACTGTTCTTAACCTGAAGCACCACTTTAGCTAATGGGGCCTCCTGCTGCTGCCGCGCCACCGGAGCACGATTTCTGTTCTCATCCTGAAGCAAAGTTCTTAACCCAAGGTAATATTTCTGGGTTAGCGGAGTCTGTAACCTGAAGCTTATGTAACCTGAAGCATATGTAACCCAAGGTACCACTGTATTTTAATAGAAAAGCAAAGGATAAATTTTAAATAAGCTTAAAAAGTAGGTGAATCTAAGAATGGTGCTTTTGGGCAGAAGAAGGCCCATTCCCAGTTTCAAACAGGTTTGCTGGTGGCTATCTTCAACAAAACAGCTAGCTGTTTGGCTTACTAGACAGAGAGTGATGGAGGGAAATAGAGTGCAGTTTCACTTTGTATATAATAGATTGTTTGCATTGATGCTTCTGTGGTTTGTATAATCTGGAGAGAGTGAGTAGCAGGAGGGATGATGTTCCAAGGAAAGCTGAGCTCACCCTGACTCAAGCTCACCCTTTCAATATTGATGCCCTTGCAAGGATCAAGTGGTTGTAGCGGACTCAGCTGCATGTTACAATTTATGCATGATTTATTTCAGTTGGTCTTTGCAGATTTAAAAATTGTGTTTGCCTTCCTGGCTCACCATTTTTCCAGTCTAAAGATCATAGGTTTTATTTGATTATATTTTGGTACTCTGTTAAAGTCGACTGGGTCACCTTGCATTGCACATCTATTTAGTATTTGCTCATTTCTTTTAACATGTTCATTTCACTCCACTGTGAGAAGTTAATGCCATCTTTTATCTTTCTCTGACTGGATGTCAAAGGACATAACATTAATAGAAGCCAGACACCTCTAATATAGTTTCATGAATGGCCTTTTGAAAAACACACCTAGAATCCCCCAAAGAACGTAAAATCCGCTGCATGGTAGTAGATCTGGCTAGATAATTCTTATCCTATGTAAACACTGTACACTGTACACTTTGTGCATTGCAAATTTGCATTCTCCCTATTTGTTTTCCCCCCCTCCCCCTAACGGATGGGATGACCAAGCACATAGGAACATATTCACAAGTTATTTCAATAAGATCTGTTTTGTAGCTAAATCAAAGGATTAATACCCTGATCCTAACTACTAATGTCCTGATAACATTTGCTTTATGGGTATGGGAGTTCCTACTCATGCCCAGAAGAGCTTCCCAGTTCATTTTATTAAAAGGACCTTGTCTTAAAGAAATGTCTGTATGAACTGAGTCCATTGAAATTAATTCCACTGAAACCAACTACAATTGCCTTTCTCTTGATTGCACTCACTTAAGATTGGATTCTAGGTATGAATTGCATTCTCACGTTTACTATGAAAATTGCTCTCCATTAAAAAAATTTCCAAACCACAATAAATTTGGATATTAAAATAGTATAGTGTTTTACCCATGCTGGCCGGGTTTGATTAGAGCTGTGCTCCAAAACATCCAGAATATCATGTTAGCTACCCCTGTTGTAACTTTTCCTCAACAGCAGAATTGTTCCATCCTTGTCATTATTTAAATGGTCATTTTCTGTGCCTTCTCTGTCTTAACAATATCCCTTTTTAGAAGCTTGTTCTGGCTATCCTGTATGCAGAAGGTGCTACAGTCAAGTGTAACATACCCTTTTCCTAACAATTTTGAAAGGCCAGCTTCTTCAAGACTGTCTGGAAGCTATTTTCAAGTGGGGGGAGCTTTTATTCTACACACATTCTACTACTACCATATTGATTGTTTGTGCCCATGACCAGCACCCCATCCCTAACTTCCATTTGCAACCCACTTCAGGTCAGGCTACAAACCAGGAGTTGAGGACTTTGTTTGTTTAAATATGTATATCAGTTTCCCATATCGTCTTATTTTTGTTTGACCCATCTGGAAGACTATATAAACTTGTGAGTTTTGAACAGCCTCCATGTCACTGTTTGCATGTAAGAATTGGACCCTAGACTTTTGTTTTATGTAAGCAGCTATTTCTAGTATACATTGTATATAGATAATGAACTAAATATTTCACTCTGCACCTACAGAAGTCTAAATCTGAGTTAGGTAACAAGTGTGATTAGTTTGAGTTTAATGTTTTTTTAGTAGTTATTATGAAGCACGTAATTAAAATATTGCTTAGTGTTTTCTCTCTTAGTGGGTCACTATTTTCAACTTTCTGATAAGGCTTAGGATGTGGCAGCACTGTTTTGTTTGGGCATTACCTGGTAAGTGTGGGTAGGATCCTGCAAATACTTCTTGAAATGCAGTTGTGAAGAGCTGGAAGAAAATTAATTGCTTGAGGGACCATCGACAGTTTCTGTGTCTCACTATTGAACTACTGGAATTCTGTCAGCCTTATGATGGCAAGCTCCTCTAAAGTGAATTAGTTTAACTGACTCTTAATTTCTTTATAAGCTATTGTCTGAAACAGAAGGACATTTAGCCAATTTTTTTGACAATTGGCCTTTCCTGGCACTATTCATGGTTTTTTGCTGCCTTGACTGTTTTGCCAAAATGACATGCTTTTTTACCTTGTTTTAAGCCATCTGATTCTGTGGTGTTTAAATGTTAACAACTCCTTTCTTTCAATTGACTAACAGCCAGATACAGAACTGACCATTTCAGGGGCCACACATGGGGTAGGTGGCAGTGCCTGGAGGACATTAGATCTTTAAATCATTATGGATTACATAATCTCATCTAACAAAGAGTGCACTGCATAAATGCTGCTGTTTTTAGCCTACCCAGGCTACAACCCTGATCCTGACTCCCCTCTCACGTTACTTAACTCTAAGTGTGAAACTGCAGAAAGGTGGAGTTGGACTCTACAGTCTTGCTTGCCCCTGCCCCACCATGGTGAGGGGGGTCAGACAGCTCTTGAGATTTTTGGGGGCAGTGAAGGGGGATCTGAAAATATCCTTTCTGCAAGTAGGCACAGCCCATGAACAAAGTTCTGCTCACAGGATCTCTGATACAAATCATAGTCTCTCCTTTCCTTTGGCTCTCTGATCCACATTATAGTTTCTCCTTTCTCACCCACCCCTTCAGAGTAAAGACAGTGAAGACATGCTTTTGTTTGCCCTGAGTGACTCCTGATTTGGCTAGCTAGAGAGAAGCCCTAAAAATGGCCATATAGCAGCAGTTTGTTGGGGCTGTAGAAAAGCACACACAGCAGAAGCAAACAAATCCATGAAAAAACCAGTAGGGACTTAAGGGGTTTTGTTCCCATGAAACATTCACTTTTTGCATTGAAAAATGCACTAA
Organism: Podarcis erhardii; assembly: GCF_964252035.2. NCBI lineage: Eukaryota > Metazoa > Chordata > Lepidosauria > Squamata > Lacertidae > Podarcis > Podarcis erhardii. Next base: position 110,298,559 of record NC_138497.1, on the reverse strand, counting down.
CTAGAACACATCATAATATTGCTTGTACAAAAGGCTGCAATAGCAGCAGTATGATTCTTGACTTTTGTGTGCTTTAGGGTGTCCATTGCACCCAATAACAGCACACTGAAGTGTGTGTCACTTGTGCTGTTTCAATTGCATCTTATAAATTTTGAATCGTATTAGTCATATATACTTAGAGGTAATATTTGTTTTTTTAAAAAAATTGCAGGGGTGAGAGGTGGACATACAAAGAAAGGCATGCATGATAGTTTAAAGTGCCCAACTAATGGGCTGAAAACATTTTTATTTTCATTAGGGACCTAAGTAAAAGCTCAGGGTAGCAAACTCCTCCTATGGGCCTCTATAAGAGAAACAGGGCAGCATGTCATATAAATTAATGTGCCCTGTTACTCCCGAGAGGTCTGCCAACATTTTCTACTGAATTGTTCTCTCTCTGTTTTATGAAGTGAATTCACCATGGCAAAGTAAAATCTTCATCTTTGGATTGTAAATCTTCTGGTTACTCTTTATGTTGTGTTACACACTAGATGACAGCAAATATGATGAGAGTCCAAATCTTGGAAGTGAGGTTTCACATTTGTCTAAAACATTTTACCAATGTGTGTGCATATGCACACATTTGTATGCACAGTGGTACCTCAGGTTACAAACACTTTGGGATACAGACTCCGCTAACCCAGAAGTAGTAACCTCGGGTTAAGAACTTTATCTCAGGATGAGAAGAGAAATTGTGCGGTGGTGGCGTGGTAGTGGCAGGAGGCCCAGTTAGCTAAAGTGGTGCTTCAGGTTAAGAACGGTTTCAGGTTAAGAAGGGACCTCCAGAATGAATTAAGTTCGTAACCAGAGGTACCACTTTATGTGTGTGTATATTTGTCATGCCTCCATTTGCTTTTGGATTTGCCAGGATTTTTTTCCCTGGGGATCAGTAAGAGTTTTAATTATAGCTATGCTTCTAGATCTCCTTTTGTCCTTGTCAACAACTTTTGTCTTTCTGACAAAAGAATGGGCATATCTGATCTCCCCTGCCCCCATTTTGAGGCAAAGGTGGGTTTTTATCTCTTTCCTTTCAGTCCTACCATCTTGGCAGATGCTTGCTAAGTGTTGTAATGAAGCTGCAAGTGTACAGTAAACATCAAAGGCCATTAGATAGTAGACTTCTTGGAAGCTGTTTTCACCATATTCTGAGTGTCATGACGCTGCTGCTTCACTGAACTTTTTTCTCCTTCACATTGCGCTATTTAAAAACCCTGTTTGCAGGTTTCTTCTGGCATGAGGAGGAGGGTAGGCCTTCTGCAGAAAGTTGGATTTTGGCTTTAGATGCATAAAAATGATTAACCTAAAAGTTCATGGGTTAGTTAGGATACTAGTTATGAATTGGCTGGTAACATTTTTATTCCTTTTTAGCTCTGCATATTTGCAAGGTAATTCCCCGACCCCCCCCAAAAAACAACATTTTGGCTTTTTTACTTATATCTTCCAGTCAAGCAGCCCACAATATTATGTTTATAGTGTTGTCTCTTATATGCTGTTTGGTTTTCCAGTTGTACAGTGCTAATATTTTATACAAATAATTATATGTATTGAGCATATCCAGCCACAGCTAAATACTTTGTTTCACTGATTTCAGTGGAAAAGTGAAGAATAAATATTTATTTGTCCTATTATGAGCTGTTGCAAATATTATGCAATGTGTTATAAAGTTGTGGGGTTTTTGAGCAGGGTATTGGTAAACACGCAAGACAAATTTGCACCCAGGTAATTTTTTACAAAAACATAAAACCAACTTCAGGAATTAAATGAAGGATATGGTTGGAAAGAACGTGAAAACATGACTGAAATAAACATCATGAAATTCTTTCACGAGTTCATTGACCTGCACAAATACTAAAAATTGCCTGTACAGTACTGCAGATAAAAGACATGGGGATCTATATACATTTGTTTAGCTTAGGCCAAAGCTACTGTGAACACTGCCAGTTTTTGAATGATCTTGTCATTGTTATTTGCAAACAGGAAGTCAATTTTTCTGTAAATTTGACCAGTGCTCTTGTCCTTTCAGCAACTCTGGAAGAAATCTATCTCTTACAGAGCGGGTTATGGGGCAGCGAAAGAGGTACATACTTATATCTCTCCCATTGCAATCACTGTTAACTTTGGCTGGATTGTGCTCATTTATGTAGAACTTCTATGCATATTATAGGCTTCTAGAACACAGCCTGCATTTTATATGTTTGGTCCTTTGATGTGGAAAGATTGTCAGTGTGGAGTAGTGGGATGTGAAATAATATAATATGAACTGGGGAAATGTCATGACCTGTGTGTATATGTTGAGGGTGTGGGTGGGTGTACCTCCCTTGTGAGAGGTAGAGAAATAATATGGGGAATTTGAGGTCTGAGTTTTCTATCTGAGAGGCAAGACAGTACATTGGGTTAGGAATTAATGTTTAGAACATGGAAGGTTTGGGGCCTTGGGAGGAATTTGGGTTGGTGTTATTAGGTTAAAGAAAGGGGAAATGATTATTTTCATCTTGTGGGGGTCATAAATAAATAGTGTGACAAAATATAAATATAATTGCCAGAAAGGCATCTACTTTTATCATGCAAAAAGTTTAGATAAAATCCAAAATCTATAGAAAGGTAACACCTTTATTGGGACCTGTTAAACAGTTACAAGCCAGCAAGCTTTTGAGTTTTCCAGAGCTGCTCTTCAGGATGAATGTTAAACATTGATAATACTTGAACAACCCTTAGAGCATGCCTCTACAAATTAAAAGCAAATTCATTCCCCAAGGCTGTGCAAGGCTGTGTACTAGTGGTTGTAATGTGATATTCACTCTTCTAAGCCTCCTTGCCATTTTGCACTGGCTGTTGGTGAATATGAAAACAAAATAAAATAAAAATAAATTTAAAACTTGTTTATGCAGTCATGATCATTCTATTTGATCATTCTGAAATAAATATGTGAACTTTATCCATTGAGGACGTTTCAGTTGCTGCTGGGTCAAATGAAAGCTCAGTATTGAGTGATAAATCTGTGATATCTGTTTTTTCACATGCAAGTTGTTATTTACTACAGGAAATAACTGCAATGCATGTGCAAGAAATCCTTCTGTGTCATACTGCCAGTTTTTCTTTTCTTTTCTTTTCTTTTCTTTTCTTTTCTTTTCTTTTCTTTTCTTTTCTTTTCTCGTGTTGCTGTTTGCTGCTTTGATTTTAAAAGTTTGAAATATCCATAAGAAAACCACTCCCCTCTTTGCACAGCCCCACCATCTGACATACTTTTAAAAGTTTCCTGAAATTGACTTGGCCATGAAGTTCATTTGGTAAGGCTCAGTTAATTTCACCACTCCATCAACTTGAGCGAAAATAGGGGAAATTGATGTGTTTGATCTTGGGAAAAGAAAGTCAACAGCATTTCCCCTCTATGGTGACGTGGTGATCAGAGTAATGATACTATAATAGATAGAGGAAAATCACTCCTAATGCTCCATGGAAATGAAATACCTTTCTATATAGCCAGTAGATGTGAGAAAAACAGAAATCTCAGCCAGAGACCCATGTTAGTAACATGGGAATGTGCTTTATAGTGAGTTAGATCCATTTAACTCAGTGTGGTCTATGCTGTCTGTTGGCAGCACTCCAGAGTTGCATGTCTTCCCCGGCCTACCAGGAGATGCCAAAGATTGAACATGGGAACTTCTGTATGCAAAATATGCACTTCACTAGTGATCTATGGCCGTTCCATGTTTATTTATTATTGATTATTACATCCTGCCCCTTCCTGCAAAAAGAGCCCAGGGCGGCATTGCATTTCCAAAGCAGAGAAAATGTAGTACAGTGCTGTGGGAAGTTCCAGGAAGTTCCACTCTCCAAGTGGAGAGTGAGCTTGTGCTTCTTTTTCTTTTCTGGGGTATAACATTGTTTTGTTAACCCCATCCCACCTGGCTTGGAAATTTAAGGCTGGTAAAGAAATTAAGTAATGAACATAATTTACTTTGGAAGTTACTGCAATATAACATTGTATGTGTGAAGGTAACAAATGTGAGCTACATTTTATAATTTACAGTGTAACAATCTTTGATCAGTCTTGTGTGGCTAAAAAGCAGTGGGTTTTTCCACCCTCTTGGTCTTGTTTTTTTAGGGGGAGGTGGGAACAGCTTGTGCATATTCTGTAATAGTGACTGTGAAGACATGCTGAAGGGGTGGTAATAGTTCCTATCCCTGCTGCACCTCAGATTAATTGCACTCAGTGTGTGATATTGTGAATGCTAAAGTCCATCTTGACTAGCGTTATGTTAAATACTAAATGCCCTGTCTACATTGCAATTTTAATATGTTCTGACAAACACATTTTAGATCTGAGAGCTCCCGTTGAGGTCAGGGTGCTCGACATCCTGTTAAGTAAATGTTAAAGGATTCGGTACATGATGCCTGTGAATTCCGGCATTGTAGCAATTAAAGCATTATTGAAGGGAGTTTTAGTGAAATATAAAACCTGTTGCTTTCCGATCATGAGGGATTTTAATAACCTTTCCTTTAGAAATAGCTGTAGCCATTTGGTGACTTTTTTATTGGGGGCGAATAGAAATTAAAAATACAATGTAAAATTCTACTAGGACATTTACTAAAACGGTGGTTTGAAGTATGAGTGAAAATTGTCCAGAATATCAGAATGTGCATGGTATGAAGAAATTTAATGTACTACTGTGCTACTACAGAAAACAAATGAAAATGCCTCATTTGAGTGTTTGCTCAAATTCTATCTTAATGGCTTCACCTGCAGCCAGTCTCCTGCCCTGTGCTTTGTTTATCACCTACCCTGATGAAGAGTTCCAGGGAATGCGAAAGCTTCCACACTATTTTGTGACATTTTGGTTGGCCTAGTAAAGGTATTGCCCTAATACAGATTTTAAAACAAAATGTTAGAGAAATAAAAATGTTCTTTATGAATTTTGTGATTGTCTTTGCTTCTATTTGCATCCAAATGAAAATATAGGGGGTTGTACCCAACGACGTTGTCCTGTTTGCGCAAGGTCTTCTACTAGCATAATGGAGCTGCTTCTCCCTGTCCTTCACTCCATGTTCTGGGATTTTCTCCAAACCTCCAGAGCAGTTTGGGTGATACAGGGAGAGGAGAGGCGGAGAAGTTCCATTGAGTAAGCCCTTGCATGAATGGGATGACTTCATTGGATACAACCCCAGAACATCCTACCTTCATATGTGCTTCTGATGCCAAAGTGGTGGCAGCAGGGGAAGATTTTTGCAAAAAGGGGAAAGGGGGATTCTCAAAAAAAGCCACATTAAAAAAGCCACATTAAAAAAAAAACTATCAGCTAATACTATTGCTTTTGACTTGTTTGAAACCACAAAATATTACTCTAGAAACAATTCTGGTGTGTATAGACAGTGAACAAAATTTCATCTCTGGTGTCACTCACACACCTGGGGTGGTATTGGCTTGTGTTTTATGGGGATATTAACACTGAATGTGGATGTCAAGTTATTTAAAATTTGCTTTGTTTCAGAGAGACTGGAAGATATATTTTAAGTCACTTTTTTTACTTTTTACATGATTGCTGTTTAACATATTATTATTGTTTAGAGACCGATTATGCAGTACTTACCAATGCACACTAAAGCATTAAAATAACTATCATGGTTTGAAAACCAATTTTTCACAGTCTTGGGCAAAATCCTTGTGCAGCCTGTTTTTTAAAAGGACACTGTCAGTTTGAAAATGTTTTCACTTACTATGGCGATGAGAAATTACTCTACCTTAACATTTTGTGTATAGGCACTTTCACTGTTTTGCTGATCATCAGCAACATTTCCTCTAACCTACGTGTGTAGGAACCTGAGAAGCTGAAATACCACAGATGAGCTCTACAAGGCCAAATGGATGAGGCAAACTATGAACTTCTGTTCTATTGCTAAAAGGCTCCACTAGACTGAAGGGCTCTGAAAGCCACAACAGACCATCTTCACTATAGCACTTCATTAATATGTGGTGTTTCTCCAGGATTAGATGGAAGTGATATTATAATTCTTAAATTGGGGGGGGGGGGAATTCACCAGAATGTGATGACAGTTTTACAATTTACAAGGGATCTGGAATGAATTAAGAAAAAAATATACACCAAGAAAGCCTTCAGTAGGCAAGCCAATGTGAAATTTATCATCGCTTAGGATACTTTAGTTTTGGTAGAGCTATGAGAAGCTATGAGATGTGGCATATTTTTGCAGATATGTGAGCCCCAGAAGATGATAGTGAAAAGTCCATTTGGCTAGGTAAACATGTGAACCAACAAACCTTTACCATGTAAATAGTCACATGAGGTTGGGCCTTTTCTCAACATTGGTAAATAACTGTTTGTTACATAATAATAATAATAATAATAATAATAATAATAATAATTTCAAATCCCTTGCTTCCTAGTATTCCTACATATATTGTATATCTATAGCAAGATCTGAGATGTAAAACCTTTCTTTTGCCAAGTATGAAGCCCTTCCAACTGCACCTTCCTTTCAAATACATGTGAAAAAGGGGCAAAGGGCAATGATCTAAGATTAGGCGCCTATGCTCTTTGTCAGGTGTGGGATGCTCAAAATTCTTGATACATTTTGGATCAGATCCGAGTCTAGAACAATCTGTAGCCTAATCTTATTTTTAAAACTGTTGGATCAGGCATGGCAGTTTGCACCATTATCTCTAGCTTAATCTCATTTTCTTTATACCCAATTTGCTGTTTCTGTGATGGGCAGTGGCTTTCCAGCATCTAGGGTTCATCAGGTCATTCTCATCACTAGCTACCCAATGTTTTAAACATGCAGTCCCAAGGATTGAACCTGGGACCTTTCACAGGCCCTTGTGGCCATTCTTCTGTCCTAGAATATCTTGTGCTTGATTTCACAGGACTCCATCATAGTTACAAATTCTTACAATGTTCTTTTCTTATACAGAAAATATATTATCATGTATGTAGCTTTTGTTTTGTTTTGTTTTTCTGCTGTGAGTATTTGACTCAGGAAGTTAATATGCACAGGTCCAGATTAATAAAACGAGAAGAAGCAAGACAGTGTGAATTAATGGAAATACATGGGCATTTAGTTACACGCCAGAACCATGTGTCTGAACTGAGGGAAACAGCAAGAAAAGTAAACTTCTATATAAACAGAATGCCATTTTCTGTCTCCAGACTTCTGTAGCGCCATTAGTCTTTTTGTTTGCATATACTGTTAGAAAGATTAGCAAACCTATGTGAATGTAAACTGCTGTGCATCCACAGGTCATTTACAATGATGGCATGCAATTGTTCTTGGGATTTTAGTAAGCAGAGATCAGTGTCTCTCTTAGTTACCACATGCTGGTGCAGCATGGTGTGTAAAATTACATGCCATGTCATGCCAGCTGGGAAGATAATGCATCTCACTATTGTACAAATATATATTGCCATTGACCTTTTCTATTACGACTTTTCCAGTACCTTTGAGAAGCCAATTACAGCATTTTAAAGAAAAGACTGTAAACTCTGCTATTGTATCATACTGAGCCAATATATTCAACCCTTGAGAAGTTGTCCCTCCTCAGTATCTTCTAATAGGTACTCAAGTACAGCTTGTGTGGCGCATCCTCTTGATTTAAAGACCACGGCTACTGCTGAAATCCTCTAGAAATAACATTTTCAAATTGCAAGGCTAGAAATAACAATATATTAAAAGTGGGGACTTGCCCCCCCCAAAAAAATTGGGCATATTTTTTGTTTGCCTTGCCATTACTTATTGGTGGGCTCGTAACACATTCTCTGCAGCGTTTCCCTCCAACAGCTTACAGCTCCATCTGTCCTAATGCCCTTTATGCTGCAAATTTATTCATTTAAAATTTAATGTTCATGAGCATTCAATGACAATTACTGGATCAGCTAATTTGGCTGACATCACAGCAGCTCAGCCAATGGCTAGAGAGACCGTGATGTCTCTTACCAGAAATGGTGGGGGGTTTGTGTGTGTGCGTGCTTGGCTTTGGGGCAGCCTGGTAAAACTATCTTATCAGTGTTGCCTGTTCTTGTGTGAAGTTGTGTGAATTTGCCCATGGTCTCGTGATTGGATGCATTATCTTCCCAGCTGGCATGACATGGCATGCAAATTTTATATATCTTATTGCACCAGTAAGCAGTAAGAATGCAAGTTTCACCAGTCAAAATATTTGAATCTCTATAGCTGTCTGTTCAAACTTGGCAGTTTTATAACTGGGTTTGTGCATCTTTTTATATTTTCCTCTTCAACCAGGCTTTTGGCTGATTAACATCCTATATATCCTTTTAAATGTGTTGGGGGGGGTGTTACTGTTTTCTTTTATTTTAGTTTTAGTATGTATTTTGTGTTTTTATCTTGTACTTTATGCTGTGAACCACCCTGAGATCTTCAGATGAAGGGTGGTATATGAATTTAAATAATAATAATACTATGTCTCATAACTATAGAAATATAATTAAATCTCTTACATTTGTTTTAAGCAAAGCAGTTTGTGCGCAGAACTACTGAAATAATAATAAAAGCCTTGCACAATTGTAGAACTTGTGAGTCAGTCAGAGATCTAGGCATTCCTGAGGCATGATCAAATGTGGCCTGAGACACAGGGTGGGGAGGACAGTTAGACTGCCCCCTCCATAGTTTCCTTTAATGCATTTATATTCCAGATAAGCTGAATTTCAGATAAGGACCAGAATGTCTGAAAGGATTATGTATATTAGTTGGATGATGTATATTAGTTGTTGCTGCATGTTCCTGAGATTTGTGTACATTTACGTTTATGTATCTAAGAAACTAGTGTGGAACAATTCAAATTCAATTGTATAACAGGCAACTGTTAAACAAATTGAGAAGTTTTTGCTTAACCATCTAAATTCTGCCTTACTCTGCATAGATATGGAATTAACAGTTTTTGTTCATTTGAAAGCAATATCAAATATAACAGGTGTGGTTTATGAAGAAAGTAAGAATTTGGAGTGCTGTAGTTTCCTGCAGCTGAACTAAGCTGGGAAAGCAGTTCAGGGAGGCTTTTTAAAAAGGAAGATACAGTAATTTGACTCTCTGAACATAAATCTAAACCTAAGGAAGGTAATAATTTAATAAGAGCACTGAAAGGGAAAAATATGGTTCTAAAAGGGAAATACAAACCATCTGACAAATTTTCACAATGCAGAATTGTAACTGAAAGGCAGGCTACAAGAACATTGGGATTGGCTCTAACCCTGCTGCTAACAATAACCATTTCTATTGTTTGTTTTTAAAATAAATGGTGAAAACAGCAGTGTAGTTCTGCATCACTTTTTAAATATTTGACACAATTCAGTGTGACAGCAGAAATGTAAAGGGGATCATATTTATATTTAGATCATTATAAAATTATTGCAGTGCACCGAAGTGAATCCAGTAGGCTTTGCTGATGCCAAGATTTGCTGTCCATCAAAAGTACCTAGCTGTGTACAGCTCTGTTGTATCCTAGAGGGCCATATTTGCAACATGCCCCATTGTGGGTGCTCCCTGTTATAGAAGAGGACAAAGCACAAGGGGCCAATGCTTGAATCTCTAGAAAGAGAGAAAAAGTGAAGACCATATCCAAGTTCAGAGTAGAGCAGCTGCTTTAGCCTCTCCATGGATGGCTTGGCAGACAGGCTCCCCAGAGTTCTGAGAGGCTAAGTGTTCTTGAGCATGTACTGGAGAAGAGCTATTGAATTTTTGTTTACTTAGTGTGTGTTTCAGTCTTGCAACCAATCTTGCAACTGAAGTAGTTTTTATGAAGTGTCACTGATCCCTCATAACAGGTTTACAGAGTACTGGAAAATCCTATTTACGCAAGATCTTGTTGGCACTATGCTATGCTAGCTCCCAGCCAAAAAATTAATTGCCAGGAGAATGAAGCAATGTTTTAATGCCAGGCCATATGTCTCAGGCTATCGAATGAGAACAGTAATCCAAAGTCATCTTTAAAATATGTGCCTCATAATGCAGTCTTTATAGAGATTTCTACCTCCTGTCTCCTTTTTTTAAGCAGAGGTTGGATGACCATCTGTCATGTATGATCTAGTTGAGATTCCTGCATTGCAGGGGATTGGACTTAGATGACTCTTAGGGTCCCTTCCAACTCTACAATTCTGTGAACTACTGGAAAGTGAAAGCACAGGTGAACATATTTTTTGGGAAAAATTCATACCCATATAGAGGTATCCTCTCACCTACCTTCTAAGAAGTTTCAATACGCTGTATGTGCATTTTGGATTTGTTTGCATGTTGGGTTTCCCTGCTTTTTAAATTGCAGTTTGCTCACATACCTTGTACTTAGTTCATTTAGTTTGCATATGACACCACAAAGTAGACATATACTAGTATCTAGGTAAAGGGACCCCTGACCATTAGGTCCAGTCGTGGACGACTCTGGGCTTGCGGCGCTCATCTCGCTTTATTGGCCAAGGGAGCCGGTGTACAGCTTCCGGGTCATGTGGCCAGCATGACTAAGCCGCTTCTGGCGAACCAGAGCAGCGCACGGAAACGCCGTTTACCTTCCCACCGGAGCAGTACCTATTTATCTACTTGCACTTTGACATGCTTTCGAACTGCTAGGTTGGCAGTTCTAGTATCTAGTATCTAGTTGCCCTCTAATGATGGGTAGTAAGATAAACGTGAGATTTTTTGCAGTTTATGGGATGCTGGAGTGATGCCTATACCATTCTAAGTGAAGTTATTCTGGTTGGAAAAAGCATTCACAATTTGTGGGAAAAGCATTCGCACATCAGCAAAAACTTTGTAAAGCAATATATGGGCACCTTTTAGACGTGCTGGGCAAAAGAGTGTCTCATTTGTTTATATAGGTTGCAGACTGCAGCTCATATAAAAGATCACTATCTTCTAGCAATATTGGTAATCTTATAGCTGGATTAATTTAGTGCATCACATTCATGGAATTTGCCTATAGATAAATTATTACAAATTTAAATTCTAATGAAAATGACTTTTTAATTATGGGGGGGGGGGGAGAGAAAAAATGCATGCATTACATTACTTTGTAGGTTTGTGCTTTTTCCATTATTGATTATGCTTCCTTTGTTTTAATTTTGCTAAACAGTTTTTAAACATTATAATTTCTCCTATAGTGATTTTTCTCTTCATCCTTTTATTTTCATTTGAAAAGGATGTATTTAAGGCCCAAGCCTTAATGAATGTTAAACTGTAATGGAAAGTTTAAAAAGTACATAGGGCAGCAACAATGCTGTGAAATAAATTCATTAAAATCAATGTTATTTCAATGAATACTAATTGAATTATTAATGCTTGGATCAGGTTTCCCCCCCTCAGTTTGTGATTATTCAGCTTGTTGTCTATTGAACCTGTATCTTTATTAATGAATACCCTGTATTGTGAGTATAGATTGTTTGGAGACTTACCACTCCTGCCTGCCCTACCTTCTCACAGTGATAGTGAATTGGGCATTCTTTACCTTCCCCTATTCAGGTTTTTACTGTAAATGGGGAATGCAGCCGTGCATTGAATTGTGAGACATTTGCAGCACAACATGGAAACTTTCTCCAACTTAGAACAAAGATTTGTGTCTTACTGCTTGAGGGCACATTGGTATAGAGATGCAAAACTTCTTTTTGAGGAGACCAATTTGGGTCTCGCTTCAGTAGCAGTTGCATTGTGCTGTGAGGCTGCAATTCTGTGTAGCTCTGGATTACTTTTATCCATGAAGTGTTAACAGAAATACACCTGTCATCTCTGAATTTCAAGCTACCACAAAACAGCTATTCTTCTCTGGATTCTTCAAAGTTCTAGAGCTTTGTGCCTTCTATCTTTTCCCTTTTTGTATACAGCCGTAGGTTTGGAACATCCCCCCCCCCCCCCATGCTGCATCTGATAGGTGAAGGGGTGGCAGGGCCCTGTTGTTCCATGCTGTAAGAAACTGATGTAATTTAAAAATTTTAAGACATCTGCTGTTCTAGCAAAACAAAAACCCTCTTGTATGGTTTTTGTTCTTGCATTTTAGATGACACAGACAAATGCCACATCCACGATGTACGTAGAACAGCTATTGTAACAACAGCTCAAGTATGTAATCATCTTTTCTCCTAGAAATTAACCCACAGTGTCCAGAAAGTCAAAATAGTGTGAAATTGAAAGTGGGTCCCAAGAGTGGTAACTCGCCAACAGGACACTGGCAAATGATCAATTATTTCCTGGACTGCTATACAAGAGCTACAGTTCATATTTCTAGGACCTCTGGGGAAAGAGAGAGCTGCAGCATGCCTAGAGGAAACTATAGTTGCTATTTCTTTATGGCACACACATTCCTGTTAGCATAGTATGTCTGTTGAAAACAACTGGGTGCTATTTTTTGCCAGAAATGAAATTAACATGTCACTGTATATTTACAAGCTGGTATTTTTAGCTCGTTTATCAAATTGTAGCTTCGTGTTTAAATTGAGCTTTTACATTTAATTCACATAGTGTAAAAATAAATCATTACATGCTGCTTTGTTTGCCATCTCCTTTAATTTCATGCTTTAGAGAAGGCTTGTGAAATCCCAGCTGTGAGGCTTTGCCTTTGGAGATCACCGCAGTCCTTAAACCTCATTCACATATGCAGACTGTGGTGTGGTAGGTGCTTGAAACAGAACTGAGTGCTGAAACATTTGTGTCAGGTAGGCTGCTATGACAATTCAGACACCGTTTGCCATGCTGCCATAGGGTTGCCACATTTCAAAAAGTAAAGTTCCTGACACCCAGATTGTTGAGCTTTCTGGGAGAAATCTATTCCCCCCCCCCCCCAGCCCAAACCGTGATTTTAAGCTTTTGGAGCTGTTTCCGCTGCTTTTTGCATTGCGTTGCCATACGTATGGGTTTTCCCTGACATTTTGCCCATTCAGTAAAATTCTCCCCTTATACCATTTTTTTCACCTGAAAACCAGGACGTGTTGGTACGTTTTCGTGACATATGGCAAGCCTATGTTACCACAGTGTTTCTTTGTGGTGGTGTGCTGCTATGCCAAAAAAATGTTGGAGTGTGTTGGCATACCTAATGAAAGAGCTTATGCCTGGTTCGATATCAAGCAGTCACTGTTACAGGTGTGAATTAAACCTCAGAACCCCTAATAATGAATAATAAATGAACCATAATAATACATTTTTTAAAAATAAACAAAATAACAGTAAGCTCTTGGGCCTTGCAACTAATAGAGTTTTGGGAGATAATATGGCTTATGAAGTTCTGGCTTGTGTTTGTGGGGCTTTTTTATGTGGCTAAAGTGAGATAGCTGTCTTAGTGTGCTGGGAGAGGCAGCATTATGTGAAGCCTAATAGTTTTAGGTAGGGAGTTTATGGAGATAAAGAAGTAGGTGGGTCATTCACTGGAATGCATAAGGAACAGAAACTGCTGCCTTATACAGAGTCAGATTGCTTTGAGAGTGCAGCTGACCATGACCCCCAATGCAGCCAACCATCTCTTTGTGGGACTGCCTTTCAAGACAGTCTGGAAACTTCAATTAGTTCCAGAGGGGTAGCCATGTTAGTCTTTTGCATTAAAAACAGCTAAGAGTCTTGGGACACCTTAAAGACAAACACATTTATTATGGCATAAGTTTTTGTGGACTATAGTCCACTTCTTCAGATGTAGTCTATGAACAATTCTGTCTTAATAAAGTGTTCTTCTTTAAGTTGCTACAAGATTCTTTGCTGTTCAGTTCAAAATGCAGTTTCCAGATTGGTGTTTAGGAACCCCAGATCAGATTGCTCAATTCAGTGGTCACTGAACTGTATTTAAAGTGCAGTTTTAGCCTCTAAAATGCTGGCTTTAGCCTTTTAAGTGGCAAATGACTTTAGGGCAAGTTACCTCAGGGAGCATCTACTCCCTCATAAGCCTCGAAAGGTCAGCAACAGAGGATCTTCCCTAAATGAGATTAAATTGGCTGGCTGGGTCTCTGAGACAGAGCCTTTTCAGTGGTGGTACCTCAAGTGTGGAATGCCATGCCTGTGGACATATGATGCACACCTTTCTTTTTAGTCTTAAGACATTTGTAGAAGACCTTTTTTATTTTGGCATGCTTGGTTTCTAATCATAGCTGTCAACTTTTCCCTTTTCTTGCGAGGAATCCCATTCGGAATAAGGGAATTTCCCTTAAAAAAGGGAAACGTTGACAACTATGTTTCTAATCTTCCAGTTGACTTTAGTAATTCCAATATTATATTGTTAATATTTAAGACACATACTGTGTGTTTTGTTTCATTGCATATTTTTACATTTTTAAGACACTTTGTAATGTATATCCTTGGTGAAAAGTGAGCTATCAATAACCATGGCCTCCCAACTGGGAGCCTTGGATTGAAGAGAAATGGATGGATGCCTTCACCCCACCCTCACTGCCTTCATACTCAGTCACTTTCTTTTCAGCTTGTTTTGGATAGTGGCATCCTCATGCTATATTGAGGCTCAGGATTCTGTTGGTTTATTTTTTTTTGGGGGGGGGAGAGCTGATCTCACACTAACTAGTCCACTATAACTTTCCTACTGTTCAGAGACAGATCTTACAAAGCACATTTGAGACCAAGACTATTTATGCACTTCAACATCTATCCCACAAAGTATTGAGATTGGAAAATCCAGGTAAATTGTAAAATAAGATTACAAGCCTGACCTGTCAGCCACAACAGACTTCTCCACAATGCCCTTTGGTTGGGGGTGCTGCTTCAGTCAGGGCACCTCATGTAGATCCCACTTCATTTCAGATAAAAATCCTTCTAAGGCATCTCCCTGGAATATGGAGCTTGTCCACATTCACTACCAATCTACTTGACCAAATAGCTCAGTTGGTAGAACATGAGGCTCTTAATCTCAGGGTCATGGGTTCAAGCCCCACATTGGGCAAAATATTCCTGCATTTCAGGGGTGGGCTAGATGACCCTCGTGGTATCTTCCACCTCTACAATTCTACGATTCTATGATCTAGTCCAATATTCTGCTTTCTGCAGTCCCTAATCAGATGCCCATATGACTGGCAAGCTCACATGTAGGCTTTTGCTACATTGCTTTAGCTTGCCACACCTGTCTTCCTCATATATTACAGTATTGTATTACTGATATGCTTTATTGTGATTGTGATTTTAGTTTATGTAAATTTACATGATTGGGATGGAAGCCACAGTAATGTTGGCTAAAAATCTTGAAAATAAATAAATGTGTAGGATGTAAGGGCAATAGCCCTCTCCCTCAGTTGTTCTCTGGCAACAGGTATTCAGAGGCATGTTTCCTCTGATACTAGAGGTTATCATGGCTGATAACCTTGTTATCCATTAATTCAGTAATTGTGTGTTAATCATAGGTGGTTTGGAAACATTTCAAAATAGTGTGGAGGGGACTAGTTAACATCCTTGCTTTTTCTTTGTTTTGGCATGCAAGCCTCAAGACCCTTGACTTTTTTGCACAATTCCTTTTGCAATATGAATTTATTAGCATGCTGGAGTATGTCTCCCTAGGTTGACAAATACTTTAATAGAATAAGTCTTAAGTATGAGCACTATAAACAGTTTAGTGGAACATTAAAAAATCATAACACAATTAATAGTTTAATCTCTATATTACTGAATTATCATTAGTCTTTATGTATTTTAGTACCTATATGTGTACCAGATTAGAATGTAAAATAAATGTAAATTTCAAGTGACAAGTTTAGTAGAAGTCAAGGACGTTGTAGCTCTGGTTCCCACCACCACCACTGCCCCATTTTCTCAGAATACTAAGCTACTTGTAAAAGCTCAAACAGAAGACCCTTTTCTAAGCTAAGAGAGCACAAATTCAATCCTACCAGCTTTATAACAAGAGTCTTCTCCATTTTCAAAGGAATGAATTCATGACACTTCTTCTGAGAGTCTATCTTCCATGTTTTCAGTCGGAATGCTATCTCCACATGGTGGATTTTCCTCAAGTGCCTATGTGATGGAAATTTTGATACGTAGTTTATAAGGTTGTCTTGCTTATCCTCTTCAGATTGCCTTTTCTACAGGATGAGCCTGAACAGTGCTTTCACTTCAGGGGACTCCTGTCAAAGAATGGTTCTTATGGTTTCTAGTCAGAATTCCTCATAGCACAGAATACTTTTTTTTAACCAGTTGCTGCACCTTCCCAACTCGAAATTAGGAGTTCAGATCACAAGGACCTTTACACCTGAAGTCTTTGGCCTTGCAATTTAAAATAATAACTCCACAGGATTGCTTTTGCTCTTGCAACTTTCAAAGCTACCTTCATTTTTCTGCTAGAACTATATTGTAAAAGCTTAACAATGCTTTGCTGTTGGAGAATGACCGCTACCAATTATGGGCAGTGCCCTTCATTATCTCTTCCATATATTGTGTTTTCACAAAGTTGATGGACATTCTTTTCGCTGAAGTATCCAGAGTTTTTGCTGATAACTTGATAACACAATTAGATATGTTCAAATATGTGAGGAAACTCTTTGTCAAATCTTCAGGTCTATTTAGGTTGGCTCTCATAGAAGTATTCTCTACTATCAAACGAACTGCCTTAACCAACCCGGGCAAGTTGAACAATAAATGAATCTTGCCTGTCTTTAACATGACCCTTTCCCAATGGAGTCCTGTAATTTGTCTCCATCCCAACAGACTCATTGTAGGGCCACCAAGCTAACAATAATCTCTGGCTTGGCTTTTGGTGTGTTTGTTTTGCGAATTATACCATCATGTTGACTATGGAATTCCCTTTTAAAAGATTCATGTATATTTTTACCATAATTTTTTAAACCGAAACTCCAATCACAAATCTCTTTTTCCTCATTCCTTTGTTCCTTCCTGTCTTTCTTGCAGCTGTAGAGATCCCCAAACTGAATTAAGACTGCATTGCTGTAGGAGGCAGGTCCGTTCCTCTGCCATTTTACTGATTTAAATTATCCTTTACATGCTGGCTCTCCGTTTGTGGAATTCTGTCACCAAAGGGGCTTCCCTGGCACCATTGCTGCATTTCTTCAAGTGCCAAGCAAAATCATTCCTCTTCAACCAGGGCTTTGGCTGTTGTATGGCCTTTTAAAGTGGGTTGAATGTTTTTAATGTATTCTGCCCCCACTTGGTTTTAATGTATCTATGTGCCGTTTGGTTGTTTGGTTGTTTGTTTAGTTGGTTGGTTGGTTGGTTGGTTGGTTGTCACTTTGGGTTGCCTTGGGCAAAATAAATTGACTAACAAATTGAATTAATAATAATAATAATAATAATAATAATAATAATCCTTCCAGCTACATTCTGGTCCACTGGTGAAAACATATGGGCACCTCTTTATTTCCCTCTAGTGGAACAAATAGCTGTGGTGTGCATGTGTGACTTAAATCAAGAAAACAGCATTAGACCACAAGTTTCCAGGCTCATTTAATTTGGTCTTTTATTTCACTATAGTAGGACAAATTTATTTTTTTTTTAAAAAGCACTTCCTTCGAACAAGGAGGTTCCATTTGGGTATCATGGTTAATAGCCATTGATAGTCAAATTAGGGACATAAGCATCATGCCCAATTTTTGTGTCATTATCATGAGAACAATAGCACAAAATTCTTATCTGCAGCAACACTGGCTGTTTTGTACATATTCCCCCACTCCTGTTCATGTGAAACACAAGTTTTGGCCTTGTTTAAGCAACTGCCTGCTGCTCTGGCAGAATCCGTACTATGCTTATCTGGTTCTGTAAAAGCTTAGTGGCTTGAAATGTCCATGAATTAACAATTTTTTTTGTTATGAAAGGTGAATGAGATTGATCTAGCAAAACATTGATTTATATTGTTTACATGGCAAGTTTCTAAGATATGCTTTATTTTAAGAACTATTTTGCAAATGGCATTCCTAATTGTTGGTGTTTTGAACATACCAGTTGAAAACCAGAAATCTGCTTTAAGAAGGAGTGATACCCATCAGACTCAAAAACCCGAGTAATTTCAAAGCAACTGAAATCACTCCAGTACTAAAAACTACTTTTGATGCACATAAACCAGGCAACTCAAATTACCCCATGTAATATATAGAATCCTATGCACACATGGAACGTGGGTGGCGCTGTGGGTTAAACCACAGAGCCTTGGACTTGCCAGTCAGAAGGTTGGTGGTTCGAATTCCCGCGATGGGGTGAGCTCCCGTTGCTCAGTCCCTGCTCCTGCCAACCTAGCAGTTCGAAAGCACGAAGTGCAAGTAGATAAATAGGTACCACTCCGGCGGGAAGGTAAACGGTGTTTCCATGCGCTGCTCTGGTTCGCCAGAAGCGGCTTAGTCATGCTGGCCACATGACCTGGAAGCTGTACGCCGGCTCCCTCGGCCAATAAAGCGAGATGAGCGCTGCAACCCCAGAATCGGTCACGACTGGACCTAATGGTCAGGGGTCCCTTTACCATTACCTTTTATACACACATAGCACACAAACACAAGCAATAAAAAAAATTATTTTCTGCATGATTGTGGCTGCTTCTGACATAATAGCATAGAGGAAGCTGTCTTCTATCATCTAGCTGACTGTTGTCAACCCTGGCTGGATTGCTGATAGGATACTTCAGAATAAAGGTTGGGCCTCTTTTCCCTAACTCTGTTCAGTGTCTGCAAATTAGACTGTACACACAACTGTAACTTTCCCCAGTTTTTTAGATATTAAAAACTGTTTTTTATTAGAGGAGGAATTGGAGTGTGTGGTGTTCTTAACCCTTTGCCTACAGATAGCTTTTCTCCTCAAAATCATATTTACAAGTTGCTTTCTCCCAAAAAGCTGTTCAGGTTTCGGATCCATGCGCCATATTTTCTCCTTCAGCTGCACATACTTCTCCAAGCTGCTCCCTTCAGTACCTAACACATTATGTTCCTTACGATGCACAGGTTGTTAGTGTTCTCCCCCACCTCCCAATTTGAACATAGCTATATCCCCTTTACCATGTGGGAAGGGGAAAGTTAACACCTTCCTAGCATTGGGAAATTCTTATATTGATACAATGTGAGCAGCACATTACACATGTATAAATGTGTCACTCCCCCAGGAAATTAGGGTGGTGCCAACAATTTTCTCTTTTAGGTGTCTCCTTTAGACTTGGTTTTATCTACCCAGGTCTTTTCAGGGTAGCATTGTTGGATATTGTTCATGCTGGTTTTATGGGTGGATTTAATGTATTCTTATTGACTTGTCTTTGTACTTTATTTTTATTTCTCTTTTTTGTACACCACCACAATATTTTTGAATGGTGGTTAGTTTATAAATTCTTTAAATAAAAAAAGAACTACAGATTTGCAGAGGCACTCCTTAAAAAATTCACTGGAGATCTCTATTTGTTCTAGGGACCTCCTCTTTAGCACTCTTCACGCCCAAGTGCAAATAATATTTATTGATTTTGTGGATTTCTACCCTGTCCTTTAATATATTTATTTCCAAGGTTGCATGCAATACAAATAATAAAAACAGTAAAATGAACAATACATACTCCACCATTCATGATGACTTAGATTTGAACGTACTGCTCTATGAATGTAATGAGGGTTTGGCTCTTGGAAAGGCTTCTTCTGCCAATCAAAGTCTCTTCCATTTGTGATCCAGTTAATAATCCAAGCTGATTTTTTTGCCTTAATCTCACTGAAGACACCACATGTACAGGGAAATTGTGAATTAGCTTGCTGAGATAAGCCTTGCCCTCAGAAGCATATGTGGAAACCTAATTGTCAGCTTGTAAACATAGAGTAGGGAAGCTGTATTGAGCATCATGTTTGCTAACCATGGTTAACTGAGATAATGCAAACCATCATTTACGAAGCCGAGTCAAACTGATTTGCAGTATATCCCCATGTAATGCTTAACAGTAGTGAAGGAAAAATAACAATGGCTAATGGTTATGTGTGCACAGGGCTAGCATGCATGGACACCTGTTCTCTCTTGGGCAGCATTAGTTTAGTCAAGTGTAAAATGGTTTATTATTATTATTTATTAAATTTGTATACAGCTGTTCATCCAAAGATCCCAGAGTGGTTCACAACAGAAAAATACAAAATGAGAATACAAACTCCATAATAAAACAAAGACCAACCAATAACTACCCCCTTCCCACAAACATATTTAAAAAGCCATAGAATGTTAATCAGCTGAACACCTGGTTGAAGAGAAACGTTTTTTGCCTGGTGTCGAAAGATACATAATGAAGATGCCAGGTGAGCATCCATGGGGAGAGCATTACACAAGTTGGGAGCCACCACAGAAAAGCCCCTTCTTCTGTTGCCACTCTCCAGTGACCTCTCATGGAGGAGAAATACAAAGAAGGGCCTCAGATGATGATTGCCAGGTCTAGGTAAGTTCATATGTGGAGAGGCGGTTATTCAGGTATTGCGGTCACAAGCCATTGAAGGCTTTATAGTTTTGAATTGGGCCTGGAAACTAATTGGTAGCCAGTGCAGTCAGTGTAATATACCCAAACCGTCTTATCCCTGAGAACAACCTGGCTGCTGAATTCTGTACCAGCTGAAGTTTCCGAACTCTCTTCAGAGGCAGCCCTACTTCATCTTAGTAGGTACAGATACACTAAAGCCAGCAAGCATTGGCAGTCTGCAGAGAAATACTTCACTGCCTGAATAAACTGTCATTTGAAAGATGCACACTCAGTTTAATGCCATACCAGTCTTTCTCTCTTCTCCTTACACACACACACACCCTGACACAATCCTTGGCAAGCTGTAGCCTGATTAACCAAGGACAAAAAATAGCAGGAGATGCATCACCCTGTCTTCTATTGGCCTATTGCTGCTTAGACAATTTTTCACACGAGGATAATATCTCTAATCTTTGGATTACTGGTAGCCTGTTTGGCTTGGTCTCTTCTTGGCTCTTTGCCAGCTAAAAACCCGACTTCCATGTTAAAGTGGAACTAATTAATTCTGAGTTAATGGTGACTAAATCTTGACAGGGGAGCAGGCCAGACATTTGACATATTACTGAAACACTCTGAACCAGTTAATGCTGGTGGTCACTCTCTTCCTGGAAATACTTTTTGTATCTCATATTCCAAATGACTTCATAGCACTTTTTCTTCAACGAGTGGGGGACTAAATTTTGTCAACATTTTCCCTCCAAAGTGTTTGCATATCGCATGTCACATTTCATCACTTCCGATGCAATCTGATATGAAATGCTCATGGTTTTAAAACATATGAATAACTAGATTATCACTTAATAGATCAGCAATTCCTTTTTTTTTTTTTTACAGTTTGATCCTGTAAGGAAACTGGTTTATAATGGCATGCTAAAAGTTATCCAGATTCTGAATTGTGTCACTGCAGGAAATATTCTGAAAAAGAAAAGACAGGGTTCCTTTGAGTAGCACCAGATTCTGAGCAAAAGAAACTTATTTGGATAGTTGCCGCCATCTTGCTCTGCTTTGTGGAGATTCCCAGGGGTATCTGATAGGCTGCTTTGGAAGAACACCCTTCTTCTGATACAACATAAGCAGTTACTTCATTCTGAAATACAGCTCTTACCATCATCATCACTGTGATGGAAGAAGCTGCAGATGGAGATCTTTGACCTTCCTTTGAGTTCCTTAAGGAGCTACAGGTTTTTAGGTTCTTACTCTAATTTGAAGGATGTTTTCAAATGTATCCTCTATGGCCTTGATCCAGATTAGTCCAGGGTGCAATCCAATACTGAGCATGAATGAGGCTGTGGAAGCTGCTGTATAAATATGACATTTACCAGTGTCTCGTCTCTATTTACATTAACATTACCTCCTTGACCCAGGTTACTTTAAAGCCAAATGGTATCCCAGAAATAGCCTAGATCAGCCAGAGTTAATATATTTGAATCTGCGCACAGTGTGCAGGGTATGTTCTGTTTTATACATGAACCTTAGTATTCTGTACTGTGTGACAATCTTAGAATGAAAAAATGCTTGATAGCAATGAAGCACCCAAGCTGTTGAAATAAGCATGATATTATTTTGGTGCATTTTATATTGAGGGATGAGGAATCATCTTAAGTGTTGCTGGAATCAGAAGATACACTGAGGTTATTGAAATACACACAGACACTAAACATACAGCCTGGTCCTGATCGTGTTTGTTCAGAAGTAAGTAGGTACAGTCAGACCTCATGTTACGTCCGCTTCATGTTCTTTCAGGTTACGTCCCGCGGTAACCCGGAAGTACTTCTGGGTTTCGCCGCTTGCGCATGCACAGAAGCGTGAAATAATGTCATGGCA
Organism: Podarcis erhardii; assembly: GCF_964252035.2. Classification (NCBI taxonomy): domain Eukaryota; kingdom Metazoa; phylum Chordata; class Lepidosauria; order Squamata; family Lacertidae; genus Podarcis; species Podarcis erhardii. The sequence continues at coordinate 110,276,301 of NC_138497.1, read as the reverse complement.
TGCACAGAAGTGGCGAATCACAACCTGCACGTGCGCAGATGTGCCGCTGCGGGTTGTGCTCTTTTCATTTTGCAAACGGGCCTCTGGAACGGATCCCATTCGCAACCAGAGGTACCACTGTACTATTCATTTCTGTGATGTAGTTCATTGGTAGAGTACATTGTACGCAGAAGGTCCCAGGTTAAATCCTCAACAGTCAATATAGATCATACTGAGGTAAATTGACTACCTCATAGCATGCATTCTTACAATTACAAAGAAATGGTTAAATATACTGAATGTGAATTGAAGTGAGGATCCTCCCTCCCTCCCCCCACCCCTTGATAATAGGGCAAAGGTAGCTGGGCTACTAATTTTTATCTGAAGTCATGTCCATTCTTCCTCAATATCCAGCTGCTTTGCCACTGGTTAGTTATGGTGTGTGTGTGCATGCATGCGCGTGTGCTCAAGGAGATGAGTAAATTTGGAACATCTTAGTTTAGAGAAAAGACTAGTAAGAAGGGACATGATAGAAGTGTTTAAAATTATGCATTTTGTGGAAAAAGCGGGTAGAGGAAAGCTTTTATCCATTTTTCATAACAGAACTTTGTAACTAGGAGAGTATGTATTTTGTTCGGACAGGGTGCAAAATCCCCTCTTTGTCAACAATTCTCTCTTTGTAGATGTTCATGTTTCATATTAGCCTTGGTGGTATGCACATTAACCACTCAACACAGTTTTCTCTCTGTTTTGTTTGTTAGATATATAATACAGGCATATATGATAATAAAGCATATTTTCTTCATGAAGGTGATTGTGTATGGTACCATAAACACAAAGTAAGCTACTTTATACATTGCTCCTTCTTGCTCAGTATCATCAACACTGGCTGACAATCAATCAATCAATCAATCAATCAAGGATATTTCCTTTCAAATGTGAAAGTCTTCCCAGATGGGCTTGTTGATCCCCCAAAAGAGGACATGTCCAGGATTCCCTGGACGTATGGCAACCCTAGCATTTTCCCCTGTCCATGTGCACTGCATTTTAATCCTCTCTTTAGCTTATGCGAGGTATGTTAGGGAACTTTGTTTTGTTTTGCATTCTTAGTACCCAGTATTTAGTAGTCAGAAAGCCTCCTGTCTGAAGTGAGTTGTGCCTACTTTTTGTTTTGTTTTTATCAGTGGTGAGCATGGCTTTTCTCCCCTAAATAGTAATAGTAGTAGTTACTATTACTACTACTTCATTATTTACCGTATTTTTCGCTCTATAACACGCACCTGACCATAACACGCACATAGTTTTTAGAGGAGGAAAACAGGAAAAAAAATATTCTGAATCAAATGTTGTACTAAACTATTTAATAAACAACCGGTATATCAGAATCATATTACAACCATGTAAAGTGAACAGCAGTCAACAGTGGCATTAAGAACCATCATCACTGTCATTAACAAATGAAGAGAGAATTTTAGGTTCGAGTACTCTTCTAGTCTTCTGTGAACCCCAAGAACTCATCAGTGCTAGAGTCAGAATCTATGAAGTTCAGCTGCTCACAATCACTGGCATCACTTTCTTCGACATCTTCATATAAAATCTCATCTTCTTTTGCATCCAAACCATTGCTAATGCCACATTTTTTGAATGACTGTGCAACGATTTCCTCCTTCACCAAGTGCCATTATGTTTTCACCCCATTAAATATTTGAGGGAGTCATCCCCCACCCCCCATTGTGGTATGTGAGGTGGGGCTTACCTGGCTGCCCCCCAATATTGTTTTAAGTTGGAAGAGGAAGGGAGGGAGGGAAGGAAGAGAGAGGGGGAACTCACATTTGTGCAGCTGCCTTGCCTCGAACGGGAGCAAAAAGAGGAGGAGGAGACACAGGGACACGAGCCTTGTAAGCCGCTTTGTTTGAATTTACCGGTGAGGTGCTGGGGGATGGACGGAAGGGGATGCCCTCTTTGTCCCTCCTTCCAGCTCATTGTAAAGAAAGCAGAGCCGCTTACATGTGTGTAAGGGAGAACCATAGAGCAGGCAGACACTGAGAATCTGAATGCGCTCAGCTGTTGCCGGCTTCCCTCCCAGCGACGGAGGAGGAGAGGAGAGGCTGCCGAAAAGCCATAGAGTAGACAAGCCAGCAAGCAGGCAGACAGGCTGTGCTCAGCTGTGCCGGCTTCCCTCCCAGCGACGGAGGAGGAGAGGAGAGGCTGCCGAAAAGCCATAGAGTAGACAAGCCAGCAAGCAGGCAGACAGGCTGTGCTCAGCTGTGCCGGCTTCCCTCCCAGCGACGGAGGAGGAGAGGAGAGGCTGCCGAAAAGCCATAGAGTAGACAAGCCAGCAAGCAGGCAGACAGGCTGTGCTCAGCTGTGCCGGCTTCCCTCCCAGCGACGGAGGAGGAGAGGAGAGGCTGCCGAAAAGCCATAGAGTAGACAAGCCAGCAAGCAGGCAGACAGGCTGTGCTCAGCTGTGCCGGCTTCCCTCCCAGCGACGGAGGAGGAGAGGAGAGGCTGCCGAAAAGGCAGCAAGAGCGGCTCCTCCCGCCTGCATTCGCTCCATAACACGCACACACATTTCCCTTTATCTTTTAGGGAGGGAAAACTGCGTGTTATGGTCCGAAAAGTACGGTATATTCCGCCCATCTGGCTGGGTTTCCCCAGCCATTCTTGGCAGCTCCCAGCAGAGTAGTAAAAACACAATAAAACATCAAACATAAAAAACTTCCTTAAACAGGACTGCCTTCAGATGCTTTCTAAAAGTCAGATAGTTGTTTATTTCCTTGACATCTGAAAGGAGGGTGTTCCACAGAGACTTGCATAAAGGTTATTGACCAAAATATGAATCAGTTAGTTGATCAACTGACAGCATATTGCTATATTTACCTAGAAGTATGGCCCACTGTGGTCAATGGGGTCTTCTGTCATGTAAGTGTGCATAATTGGATTGTATCTTGAGTAATTTATGTGACAGCTTACCATAATGGGTTGTTTGGAACTAAACAAACTATAATCCCCAATTCAAATGTAATGCTAAACCAAGGATAATGGGATGTTTCTCCCCTATGTGAGCGGGCACTAAGACCTCTTGCACGGTAAACCATTAGCTATGGCTTACAATGTCATGTGGCTAGTGAATTTTATGTCCGACAGATTTAGAAATTTGACTAATATTTAAAGGGTGAAAATAATCTATAGAGATGGCTTTCCCAGCTGCTTTACAATTTGCAAGTTAAAATACAACAGGATGGTTGTTCTATGACTGTTCTCACACCTGTGCATACACACAATCAGCCAGTGTTGTGTAGTGGTTAGAGTGCTGAACCCTAGGAGACCAGCATTCAAACCCCCACTCAGCTCTTTGGAGATAAAGGTGGGATATAAATGCAAGAAATACAATATAATAAATTTCACAAAATTCCAGATTGGCTGTAGGCCAGCCATTCCCTAGCACACACACAAAACACAAAACCCAGAAGGGCCTATAATGAATTATGCTTCTTTTTTGCCAACTCAGTGTTTTGGTGCTTGATTTTGCTTGATATCTGCAGAAAGCAGCCTCTCTATCAGGTGCTTGATAGCCTTGAGCACCTCTTTGTTCTTTCAGGTTTTGTGCTTAACTGATTTATTGCTGATTTCCCCCAGTGGCTTTATTGTGTTGCCGTTAATAGTTTCTCGAACTTCTTATTCTGTTCTTCAGTGGCAGAGCATATGAAATACCTTGTATTTGATCATTCCTTTTATATTTAGAACATGGGTTCCCAGTGCTTTCCAGACTTTATATGCATAACTTTGCAAATAATCAAATGTATCCCCTAGTGCACTTGCTTATTGGTCTAGGTGCCATACCATACCCCTTCTTCTACAATCTCAGTTACTCTTGAGCCCCAATGATTTTAATCCTGGGTTGAATAATTGCGTTACTGCCAGGCATACTGCTAATCTTTTTCTCTTCCTCTTGCCCATTATGGCTAGCCAAAGATATGGGAAGTGACAAGTGCACTGTGAAGAAAACTTTGGGCAAAAAAATTTCCCACTACTTATGGGGAAACCATGAAAGGTGCTTGAATCTGTAGCTGGAAGAATGGCCACTGCCATTGCACAGTTGTTAGGCTTTGTTGTTGTTGTTGTTGTTAATTTCCCCCTTTCATCAACATGAACTAGTGGTGCAGAATAAAACTACTAGTACATCTGCAAAGCTAAGCAGGGTCTGATGTGGTTTCAGATTGGATGGGGAACCATGTGTTGAGATTCCTTCATTGCAGGGGGTTGGACCAGATGATCCTTCGGGTCCCTTCCAACTCTGATTCTATGAACCACCTTGCTACTTGCATAGCTTAAGAATGATTATTACAGCGTAGGTAGTATACAGTATCAAACTAATTATAGTCTTGCACCACATTCAGCAGATCACACCCTTGTACCACTTCTTAAACTGAATGACCACCCCCTGGTTTGGTAATCAAAATATTTTAAAGTGCATTAGAATAGACACATTAAATGCAAACTTAAGGGATGATAAGTACCTCGCTTGACAAATGTAATTCAGGGAATCGTAGAGTTTCTTGCAGCTCATATTAATTCTCTTATGTTAAGTAGCTGAACTTTGTTGCCTGTTCCAGATGTAAACTGAATGCTTTTACAAATTGGCCAATGGAAATGATTAATGTGGGTTTCACATAAACAGTCTCTGCAACCACAACAACACTGTAAGGGAGTCCAGTATTATAAATGCCATATTGCAAATAGAAACTGAGGCTAACATCTTAAACTTAACCCTGAGTGCTTAATTCAGACAAGGATTTCTGCACTCACAGCTCCATTCTCCAAATGATTAAACTAAATTAGCTACACTATAATAATAATAATTAATCGTATGGTTAATAAACAGGAATGAGCCATCATTGCCCTGCAAAGAACTCACAAGCTCACCAGATTCAACCCTCTGATCTCAAGGAAGATCTTCTGCACCCTCTTAATCCTCACTTTTGATATCATCTTCAGATAATTCAGTGCTTGATGGTGTTTTGCTTCTCTGGGAGAACCAATAATCATTAAGATAGAAGAAAGGTGGAGCTGTTGCCTCTATCAGATTAAGGAATTTGTAATCAAAACATTGTAAGAATGTACTTTTGGCACTGCCGTAAGAGTCTGATTTGTGGGAGAAAGCTGTTTTCAAACCTATTTATCATGTACTATCTATGTTCCTCTAAACCACCAGGAGATAGCACCTGATTGCTTCCCCCTCCCCTTTTGTAGGAGCAGGGACATTTATTTCATTTGCAGCCAATAGCATGGCTACTGGTAAGTAGCCAGCAAACCCTCACACAATAGGAGTGACATTATCAGGCATCTTTTGTGAAGTCTTCACAGACTGGTAGTGGAAGTACCGGTAAATTCATTTGTCTGAGCTAGTCTGGGATGGTTGTATGTGTGTACTGATAAGGCATTACCCTTATTCATGGTAAGAAATGCTTCTTACCTTTTTGGACTGGCAAGCTGAATGAAGTGGTTCCAGTTTTCAGTAAGTAATGCTGTCACGTTGATGGCATTGCTGTCACAATCAAACCTTAAAATAGTCACAGATGTTTTTTATTATCATATGGCTAGATTTCCCAGTTGGCTGGTCAGGTTGATAGGATGTAAAGTCCAGAAACAGTTTGCAATTATGACATTTTTTGGCACTGCTTTGCCCATCAAATGTTGTGCTTTTTCAAATGTCTCCAATTTTCTTTTATTTGCCATGTGAATGTTCTGATCGCCTAACAGTTTTTCTCCTAATACGTACTGTGAAATCTCTTCTCATCTCCTGCATTCCTATCTACTTGAAATGTTTGACATTTTTAAATATAGAGAGGAAAGCTACTATTTTTTTATTTAGCTTTTACTATGTATTAGTACTATGGCATTTGTGACAAGGTTGTTTTCTCCAATATAATTTTGTGTACTGATTAGCGTTCTTTGAAAAGCGCCTTGAGGCAAGTTGCTTGGAGAGGCACTATATAAGTAAGGAATGGAAGGATAAATGACCTTCATTTAAATGCAGTAAAGTAGTCATTATCAAAGTTTTAAACAACTTGAACTGCTGCACACAAGGTATGATGACAGTAATTGTCAGTGTCCTTATAGGACAGAGTCAACCATTTTGATCATTAACACAGCATTAAGGATCACACTGAGAAAAGTGCCTTTCTTTACATAGACACAGTATGACAAAGAATTATTATACAACGGGGGTGGAGGGGAATAGACTGTCTCTCATTGAATTTTATAACAACACTCCAGCATCCCCCAAATCAAACACTTTTGGACATCAGTCCCTCAAGAAAACTGCAAAATAACGAAACAGATATGAAAAGCAACTCCAGAACTGGCCCTATTAAATATTTTCCAAGACAACGGCGCACACTTTTTTAACAAAGCCCAAATAAGACACCTACTCTCAGCAGCTAGGAGTGTCATAACTAGACACTGGAGGGACCTGTCAGGAGTGAACATGGTACCAAACTGCATGGGAAACAGCCCATCTAGGAAAGCTAACCAACAAACTGAAATTAGCACGGGGACAAACAAAAGAGGATGCCTTCACCCCGATGTGCCTCCCCTTTATTACATACACAGTTCAACAAGACAACATAACCCCCACCCCAACAGCATACAAATCAATATGCCTAATTTGACCCAACAACAACCCCCCCCCCAAAAAAAATCCTCTCTCACACAAACAAAACTCACTGCAATCAACCAAATGCAACCAACCATGCCCTGGGCTCCCCAATGTCTTTCACTGCCGATGAAAACAAACAAATGAATAATTGAAGAACCCAGCCACAAGATGCTGACATAAAAACCTTGCACATTATGTAAAAGAATGAAAGTTTACTATCCCCCTTTTTTCTTCTCCACTATCTAGGGGTTAAATTGAGTTAAAAGGTTGTGATAAAGAGGCATAAAGCTGAGAACTCTATTCATTCAATCATTGCGTATTTATTAATTTAAGATTCTTCCACATTAACAATTTGTATATTGCTTAATCACAGCCATCTTTAAATGGTGTACGGAAAACACAATGCAGAAAGACTAAGAATGAGTTAAAATTATCTACACACACACATACCCCTACCTTGCAGTTGTGGCTTTCCTCATGACTAAAGCCATGTGTTGTGTGCATTTATACACAGAGTTAGTGAGCTGAGGCTATCTTTTGATAACACTAAGTAACATGTGAACTCATTTTTGCCACTGGTACATAAGATGAAAGTAGACATTACAGAATGTGGGGAACAGGAAATACAAGCATCTTATTCCTAGATGCTTTGAAAACAAGATCTGTACACAACAGCCCAGATGTCTGCCTGCCATCACCTTTACCCCTGAAGCACAGGAAGTCCAAGAATTACGGGTCAATTTGCCACTTGGGAGGGGAAAACTACCAGCTAACTCCACTGTCATCAATGAGCAAATACAGACTGTTCTACCACTACAACCTGCCTCCCAGTTGGCCAACTACGTAACATTTAATATTCTTAGGTTGCCAAAATATATCAAACTTCAAGTTCCAATTTGAGAAGCTTTATTACTATTAGGTATATGGAGGCATATGGAGTGAGAAAGGAAACAGGAAACATAAAAGGAAAAATAACAACACAGTTTATTCTTTCTCTCTAAACAGCCAGCACTAGACAATCATTTTTAACAGCAATAAACCAATGGAGGGTATTGGCAGGTGGGGAGGATTCTCCCATCAGGTGTGATGATGTCTGTCTGGAACGTGGTGTTTCCAGCATACAGAGAGAGGGAGATAGGCCACTGGCACCTTTCAACTGAAGTAAAAGGTGAGAACTAGAATTGATTCCTAATCTATGCCTGGTACACAAAAATTAGTAATTCTAGATTGTGTGCATGGAGAATGTTTGAAATGTGACAGGTAAGTTGCTATGTAACGGAACCTAGGTTTATTTTTTTAAAAAAAACAGGCATTTCCCCAAAATATTGTTATCACAATATAACTATGCTGAACTTTCATTGCATAAGCAATCCCTATAAGGAAGATTAGTTCTTACCCTACAATTTTACATAATGCTTGCAACATCTGTTAACAATTTTGGTATGTGTTAGTAGTTACTTTAGCTCAATATTGGATAGCCTTTGAGCTACTGTATTTCTTTAAGTATACATTCACTCAAATTTGACACATGCTAGTTGCGGGGAGAGAATCTGTTGTGGAAAATGCAAATATCTCAGTACCCATATGAGAATTACAAACAGAACAAGACCTTTGTTCAAGATGTGAACCCTTGCTCTATCCCTGCAAAGCTTAAGAATGTCTCTGTTTTGGACTCTGGTTGTGAACAAACTCATCTCAAAGTGCTTCAACAAGTGAATGTTTTGCAAGTACAGTGGTACCTCGGGTTAAGTACTTAATTCGTTCCGGAGGTCCGTTCTTAACCTGAAACTGTACTTAACCTGAAGCACCACTTTAGCTAATGGGGCCTTCTGCCGCCGCGCCACCGGAACACGATTTCTGTTCTCATCCTGAAGCAAAGTTCTTAACCTGAGGTAATATTTCTGGCTTAGCGGAGTCTGTAACCTGAAGCGTATGTATCCTGAAGTATATATAATCCGAGGTACCACTGTATTCACCTGCACTGATCTGTACCAACAAACCAGTTTGGATATTTGTTTAGTCCCGTATAGTTCTGTTTCCTATTGCAAATGTTATTTCAGCAAAGGAGTAACTTTCATTCCCTTTAAATATACAGAGCCGTTTACTGTTATAACATGGAAGCAATTCTGTTGAGACACTTAGTCAGTGGTGCTTGGAAGCAATGTGTTCAATGTGTACTCTAGTGGATTAATATATATTGCAGTTACATTGCTTTCAATCATTTGAACTAAAAGCATGAAACTCTCTTTGAAGTACATAAGGATTCACCCACCTTCTTTGGATACCTGTGATCATTTTTTAAATGGCTTGGTTAGAACATTCTGTGTACATATTGGATGTTGTTTTAAATAAGCAAGGTTATTCTGAATATTGTTTTACCAGGAGCGCCATTGATTATATGTCACAGCTGTTAGTTTATGGCACTTTCTCTTAGGCATTACCTAAGTGCTATTTCTGTGATTATGTTTGGCTTTCAGTAGCTGTGTGTCAGTGAGGGTCAGCTTCATGGCAGTGGAAGGAGTATGGGATATAGATAGGCGGGCCATATGGGAGAGGAGTGTTCAGGAGGGCTATTAGTCCCAGGTCTTAAATGCAAAGGGGGCCTCAGATTTATATATTTGAAGTTTCTTTCTTTCATTGACATTTCAAAGTTTTGTAACTTGTTTTTTATGCACATCAGACAAAAATGTGACACAATCCTTATTGCTTTTTGTCAATAATGGTTTGTGGTGGATAAAACAGGTTGGTTCAAACATAACACTAAGCCAAACCATGCCTTGGTCTCAGATAATGTGGCAACTGCAGAATAAGAGGAGACACACTGCATGGATTGGGTCTAGGTTTGGATCCAACCCAATGTACCTGGTATTTATTTATTTTTATTTTGTATGTTCTTTCATCAAATATGTGTAAGTTGTACTTTATTTTTTCCTATAGAAAATTGCAATAAGAGTTAGGAGATAATACCAAAATCTTCCTCCCCAATATAGCTTTTATGAATGCATTTGGTGAGCATATATATTAAAAGGATTTATTCTCTTCTTGTCCACCTGGAGGCATTCTAAAAAAACAATGTCAAGCATAATAGCTCCATCAGATACTGTACATAATGTATTGGCATAAAACTTTCAAGACAGAAATCCATTTAAAGCACAAGCGTCCTTTTGTGTCTAAGGCTTTCTTTCACAGTTACTATATCAATCTGATAATTTGAGAGCAGAATTATATAACACACAAGTGGTGTGCTGTGCAGAAGGTGAGATTTCTATTTGAAGTTTACTTAAATTGATCTATGAAGTTATTTTTAGAAGTTACATTCTCATAACATCTGCATAACCTGTTTAACTCTAATCTGATCTCCCTCCCCCCCCCCCCGCCCCACCAAAGCTTTTAAAGGAGTGCTGAGAATTGCTTTAGGGAATAGAGTATTTTTCAAACTAAGATTTATGAATAAAGTTGGGGTCATTGTGTTCCTAGAAAGATTGGCTAAATGCCATAAAGAATGTGTTGAGACTGTTCTTAAGTCTGTCACTCAGCAATCAGAGTGGCTTACTGCTTTCTTATCAGGCATAATGTGATTTTAATAGATTAGTCACACACACACACACACACACACACACACACACACACGTATGACAGCAAGCCAGAATTTAGGTAAAAGTAACAAAAATGCTACACTTGATTATTTATTATACGTTTTATCCAGTTCTTATTTGTATGTTGCAACTCAAAGAGAAATAAAGAAGTATGGCTTCTAATAAGGATGGAAGAGTACCTATGTGCATAAACTAGAAAGAACATTAAAATTATACTTTTTAATTAAAATTACACTTAATATAAAGTAAACTAAATACAATCAACTTGCAGCTTTGGTTGGGGTTGTGTTCTGGGGATTGTGTGTAAAGCCAAAACCATGTATAGTCAAAACAACCCTGGAACTTCCTCCACATGAGCACCCTTACCTTTGTGAAGCCAGCATGCCAAATGGGCCTTACCACCTACAATATCTCATGGGGCCATCCGAGATTTCACAAGAGCCTTCCAGAGCCCAGTAAGCAAGCCTGAGAGCTTAAAACCTCTTTCTGCACTGGGTTATCCTGCCACGGAAATAGCTTTTAAGCTGTCTGCCTTGTATGCATTTAATTTGTGCGATGTCAGCTGACCAGCCACCAAGCAGGAAAAACTGCAGTTGCGCAAGTTACATGCGTGTAAGATGCAACTCGATGGTATTTTAACAATTTCGAAAACAACCTTTTATTATTTTGTTAACTGCCCTGAGATCTGCAGGTAAAGGGCAGCATATAAACCCAATTTTAAAAATAAATAAAAATATTACAACTATTCTAAAAATCCTCATACATCCCTGTCATGCACCTGTAAAATATGTGGTGGGGGTGATAAATATTTTAGGCTGGTTAATATCTGCCCACAGCTACCACATACAGTACATGCTTTAGGAGCTCATACCATCATAGCTGGGCTCATAAAAATAGGGAAGAAGGGAGGACCAGGACATCCTGATAGTTTCTTAACAATTTTAACATGGGATAAGGCCTGATTTCAGGACTGAAGCAGTCCTGGTCATCCTAATGAATGTTCTTTAAAACTGAAAGTGGGATGGGGGAGTACAACCCTTCTAATCTTACTTTTCTAGCCACTGGACTGACCATTCAGGATGGGTGCTAGACACACTGTATTACTGTGATTTTGTTCCTAGCTGTACGGTTGAATCAACAGAGTAGTATTGGGAGAGTGCTCTTTGGCCCTACGACACTTGTGCTATGAGGTTCAGCAGGGCACTGTTTTTGCCCCAGTGCAGTGAAGGCTGCAAATATTGCACTGCCCCACCAAACTCATTCTGCCCCACCCTTCAACCTGCCTGCCTTCTTTCTTACATCTAGTCCAGAGGATGGACTTCCTGTCAGCTTCCTCCTCCTTGGTGTTGTCCTTGTAGAACTCAGCAGAGAGGATGCGGACAGAACTAGAGGTAGTTGTCTCCCTCTCTCATTGGCTCTTAATGCAGTGGTGGACTGGATGATGGCCAATAAATTGGGTTTGAACATTGGGAAGATGGAGACTCTGTGGGTAGATTGTTTCCATATCTGGAAGATAGGCCAGTTGCCACTTCTGGACAGAGTTGTGCTCACCTTGAAGGAGCAAGTGCATAGCATGTCATTTCAAGCCCATTATGTGGAGTGCCTTTTACCACCTTTTTTTGGTACGCTATCTATGTTGTATCTGAATGAGAATAGTCTGGCTGCTGTTATTAACACATTGGTAACTTCAAGACTGGATTATTGCAGTGTGCTTTACGTGCAGCTGCCCTTGGGCCTGGTCTGGAAGCTTCAGCTAGTGATGAATGCAATGGCTAGATGGGTACAGATGGCCAGCAGCACGTGATACCTCTGCTAAAACATATGCACATATGCTACTGAGCCAGGTTCACGTTTCTTATATATACAGTGCCTGGAACAACAGTGCTAAATATCTTAAGGACTGCCTGAGTGTATATATCCCAGCTCAATTATTCAGATCATCCAAATGAGTGCTCTTAGTTGTCTCCTGCATCTTAGAAGCTCAGCTGTCTTCAGTTTGAAGTTGAGCACTTAGTGTTGCTAGGCCAATGTGGTGGAATTCCCTTCCAGAAGATTTGGCATGGTGTTGGTATTCATGGTGTTGGTATAAAGCCCTGAATAATCGGGGTCCTGAGTATTGATGCAAGTTGCTCTGGGTTTTTGAATTGTTTTTACTTTGGAGCTCCTTCTTGTTTCTGTTCTGAAATTATTGTTGCACTTTTAACTGTTTTACAAATCTGAAGTGATGTTGGAACCACTTTTGCTCACAGTGTGATGAAAAGTGGTACAGAAGTATGACAATAAAATTGTGTGTGAAACACTGGTTCCATGTGGGAGATGATCATATGGCTAATTTGATAACAAGTATTGAAAAGTAGTGATGCATGTGTACAGTGTAGCAGCACTCCATCAGTTGCTCAAGGGCATTGCATTGTGGGAAATCATTAAATGGCTCCCACCAGAGCCAAGCAGCTGCTCAGTTCCCCTAGGAAGGCCACAGTGGGTCAGTTGGCAGCACTATTCTGACAACCTACTCAAACCTAGTGTGAAGGCAGATCATGATTTCTCATATACTTGCAGACTGTAAGAAAACTGTTGTTTAGAAGAAATGCTCCTGGTTGTACAAAAATAAATGTTAGCCACTTTCTGCAACAGTGCTTAGCAGGACTCAAAGGAGGGAGAAAAAGAACAATATTTCCCAAACCACAACCTTCTCTTGGGCCTATTGCCCACATAAGTGGGGAAAATAGATGGACAGGAGTACTGGAGACCAACAGCTTCTCAGACTGTTCATTCCTTCAGGTGATAAAAGTTTCATTAACTTGCTCCAGGTCTGATGCATTAACCAATTTTCAGGGTGGAGTCTGTTAGTGTTCATCTATGAAGTCTGGTGCTTATCTATGAACTCAAGTCCTAAATGCTTATTGTGTGCATTCCTTGCTGTGGCATGAATACATATTTGAATATTAATAGTTTTAACAAATGAAGCTAAATTGGTGACCAGTAGACCTGCTTACAATCCAGAGATGATTTGGCTTCTAATTAAAGAAATGAATGTTGGATTTTCCATAGTTTGAGATGCTTCTAATCTATCATTCATTTCGCCAAATCATGAGGCTTTGAGAAAATGAGAATTCAGGCTTCCCATGTGTGCAGAAAGGTACTGCTAGTGGTAACTGTAAGATATGTTTATGTGGTTGCCACCTAGTGGTCAAAAGGCAAAAATGTTTCTTTAGAAAAGTTTGAACTGAGCATGCTTTAAGCCAGGGGTGGGGAACCTTTGGTCCATGACCCAGTCTTGGCGTGCCAGGGGATCCAAGTTGGCCCACCATACTGTTTTCTCCAAACTACGCCCACCTGCCCATCAGCCAATGAGTGTAAAGCTCTGTTGCCTGTGCCACCCTGTTCTCAGGATGGAACAGGATTGTGCAGCCTAGGCAGAAGGATTTAATTTTCACTCAGCTGATGAGCAGAGTTGGGACAGAAGATTGGGTAGGGCAGGAGACTCATAAAGACTTTTTGCAAGCCTCCTCCTTTAAATCCCTGAGATTGGGTAGTTAAAAGGGAAGAGAAAGGAGGTTTGCAAAAGCCTGGGTGAGTCTCCTGCGTTTCCTTTCACATCTCTGATCTTACTGTAATCATAAAGGGGCAAGGAGATTCACAAAGGCTTTTGCGAGTCTCCCCCGCCCCCGCTTCTAATTTAAAATCAGGGGGAAAGGGATTTCAACAGGTGAGCACTGGCTGATAAGGATCTGGCCTGTGGAGCCAAAAAAGTTCTCCGTCCTTGCTCTAGGCCTGTGCTTTTAGGAATGGTTCCAAGAAAGGTGCTAGGCTGAGAATGTATAACCAGAAACCGAGAAATTATGGGGAGGGGGTATTGATTTGTTTATTACTATGGTATGTATTTTTGTGTTTGTATACTGTAAACTGTCCTATGATCCTCAAATGAAGGGTGGTATAGAAATTTAACCTACATATTTTGTAGTAATGTGAATAAAATCACTCATTGCCACTTGAGGAATTACCATATTTTTCTGTGTATAAGACTAGGTTTTTCCCCTTTAAAATAATGTCAAAAATTTGGAGGCGTCTTATACACGGATAGTAAAATACACAATTTTTTTCTTGAATTGGAGTCCCCCAAAATAGGGGTATCTTATACATGGGGGTCTCTTATAGACAAAAAATACTGTAGTCCTTACTGCTAGTCGGAGGCATATATGCGGGCAGGTCTCTTTTATTTACTTTTGCAAATAAAATTGTTGTTATGTAGTTTGTAGCTTGTTATTTGAATTTGGACTATACCTACATGATGGTAAAGGCAGCACAGTGTCACTTTTATTGGTATAAAAACCAAAAACTCACTGCAGTTCTTTTTTATATATGTAATTATATATACAAACATAATATGTACCTTACATCAAACCCCAGATAAATCAGGATTCTAAGTGATAATTTACAAGCTCAAATTATGGGCTGTGCTTTGCCTAAAGCGTAGTTTAACTGGCTTAATGTTTAGAGCTGGCATCATCCTAATTGAATGCCAATGACAGAGCAAATATTGTTCCATCTGTGCACTGTTAAAGCTAATGACTGAGGGTTTGTGACACTTAAGCAGTGGCTGTCAAGCAGTCTGAAGAGGAAGTAGGAGACAAATGGAAGCCATCTCATTTGAATTTTCCTGAATTATTCACTCTGCAGAAAGGAACTGTGGGAGAAGAACCTTTTAGCCCCTGTATCTATCCAAAGCACAGCAATTCACCTTTCCTGCCATGTGAAGGCATTTCTTTTTAAAGGTGGCACACAGCAAAGGAATGGCACCAAAAGGCTGTTAGGATGGTGCTCCCCCACCCAGCCACCCACATGGCACTCCTAGGCTCTTTGAGATTTAAGGCAGATCCTGGGTATCTATGTTTTCCTTCTCCACTCTCTCAAAGTACATACATCATTTTATATTGTGATACGCACATGTTGGTATTTGGGGAGGTTCTCTAACTATTCAGTTTAGCAATTTTGAGATGGCCCTTTAGGGCAGAGCTGTTACTGTAGTTTCATTTTCCTTTATGCTGTTTTGTTTGGTAGTTAAGCTTAGGCCCTAGAAGAAGCCTAGCCTTGGCAATAATTCTAACAAGAGTTCTTAACTCTACTTGAGTGCCTAATTGTGGAATTATTATAAAACAACAACACCACTCAGTCTTGGGATTTCAGTGTTTGTTTGAATGAAATGAGATCTTTTGGGCTCTGTTTTCAGGAAGGGGCTTTACAGGATCAGGCAGATTTCTGCTGCATTCAAATAAATGGAGGAGCTCCTGATTTGAGCTTTACAAACTATGTGCAATAAGGAGAAGTGGAGAGGTATGCAAGTATGCATGGACAGAGATGTCCACTGAATGGTTTCTGGTGTAGGATGAAAAAACAATGCAGTAACTATTTTTGCCTACTTGAAATCTCCATGATTTGATTTTTATAGAGTGTGCTTCAAAGTAATGATTTATTTAATTATTCTCATTTATATACTTTTCTGAGGTGCTTGGCTTTCCTGTTCTTTGTAGAGTGTGTGAATGGTCTAAAGTCACCTGCTGATTCGATGACAGAGTAGAGATGTGAAGGCCTGGGGGGTGGAGAGGAGGGAATTCTCTTTCCCCTCATTTTTTTGTTCTGAGACCTTTCCTTTTCAATATTTTCAATGGAAATTTCTGGAAATTTGAATAACTCCGCCTATGAAAGAGTTTATCTTTTAAATTAGTGAGTACATCACTTTTTGAGGTAAGATATTGTAATATTTGGTTAGCTGCTCTTTAGTTCTTCAGCCACTAGTTATCTCCTTCCCCATCAAATTCCAATTCTGTTTTGTGA
The DNA here is from genome assembly GCF_964252035.2 of Podarcis erhardii. Classification (NCBI taxonomy): domain Eukaryota; kingdom Metazoa; phylum Chordata; class Lepidosauria; order Squamata; family Lacertidae; genus Podarcis; species Podarcis erhardii. Next base: position 110,260,230 of record NC_138497.1, on the reverse strand, counting down.
CTAAGTAGCCTTAGTTGCTAGGGTAGATTACCTGTGCTGGGCGATGGGCAGGGGAGAAAAGTCCTATTGATTTTCCTGGACCACTTGGTGGCTTTCATTTCCTTCTGCCACAGTATCTCTGGAATTGGGAGACACTGTTTTTAGGTGGCATTGTTCCTTCATGGTAGGTATGCCTCAGAAACTGATTCTCCCCAAATTGAATTTTTGTCAGAAACAAATTATTCCATGGCTTCAAGATTTCTAGAAATTTTATATCTGTCTGAGCAGCAGTTGTATCATGTGCAATCCTATATATGTCTACTCAGAAATTGCATTTAATGGGATTTACTCCTAGGTAAATGCAGCCTTATGTTACTATTTTAGAACCATGAATTTTATTGGAATTGTGTTCACTGAAATAAGATTTCAAAGTCAGTCATTGGGATTGGACTACAGATCAGTTGAATAATGCATTTAACAAGTGTATATGTTGTCATTTAAGATAGTGCAGGTTATTTTTAAGATACTCAACTGAAATTGTGTTATAGATAAACACATAAATAAAAATAAATATTTGCTAGCTCAAGTACATGTTTCCTGGCTCAAATAATTTCTGTTTATTGTTCTCAATAAATAGTATTAACAGAGTTTGACTGTCCTTTTTAAAATATGTCCATGACCATTCCAATGCATGACTTGCTTCAATTAATATCAAGAAACCTGCATATTACATTTATAAATGTTAATTCAGTATTGAAGGATCTTCCTCTAAGATTGCAGTTTGGGTTCTGTTGATACCAGTGCACCCTAAGGGTTTTATGTTGTTTGGGTATTGTTAGAGGATAATCAGTCAGGCCCGATAATGTATCTTTGTGTTCTAAAAATATTGAGGCTCTGCAACCCTTCATATATTTTCTGTGAGTAATAACACTTCACCTAAGTGCTGGTGGTTACCCATGGAGCTTCTTCTAATAATAACTTGCAAAACAATGATGTGTATGTACTGAAAATTAACATTTCTTTAGTGCATTGCATGATGTTAAAGGACCCCACAGTACCCCACAGTCAGGCTGCTGAGCAGAAGTCATCCAGTGCTGCTTTCTGATATTGATCACAAAATCGTCATAACATGGTGCTCCAGACCTCCAGAACCACTCCAAAAGGACCCCATAGTATCAAAAGATGCAGAGAGATAAAGGAAAAATAAGAGGGTTGCACACCCTTCTCTCTCCTGAGATAAAGGTTATCAGTCAGGGTGCCTGATTGTCCTGGTGCTGAAATAAGGCTTGAAGCTAGATTGAAATGGACTTCAGTTTGTGATATGGAATTGAAGTCTTCTGTTAAAGGGTGGGGAATTAAAATGTCACAGGGCATGCCCAAACTCTTGGGCTTACCAAAACTGCTTAATTGGATCTTGGCCTGATTGTCTAATATTTCTTAAATAAGGTCTCCCTTTACTAGTTCACTTTAGCCCTGTGAACCACTATATGATCTCTTCTTCAAGGAGATCCATTTTGCAGATTAGCATAATCTAACCCCTACCCCTTCCATGCATGCTCCCTTTCTTATTCTCAAAGAAGCAGGGGAGCTCAGCAGGTGCAGTTATGCATTTAAGTGCATCAGTATTTTGATATTCTTATAGCACCAACCCTTAAAAGAACAGAAAATTGGTGTATGCCAACAAAGTAAGTTTATATTGGTATAAAGTTTCGTTGTGCTAGAATTTAGTATGGCTCAGGCCTAGACAATAAGCTCTTTACCATTTCTAAATATTTACAAATATATGTTTAATTGTTTGATTTTAAAATTGTTTTATGCAGCTCATTATTTGGTATAGTAAACTTTATTTTTTTCTGGGAAATTATAAAGATTTTTATATCCCATAAATATAATGCAGGCACAACAGCATAGAGGATTGAGAAATAGCATCTTAACAGTGACACAAATTGATTGAACCCCAAACAAATAGTACTTCTTGCCATCTTTGCCACTGCATGGTGTAGTTATATATTAGGAAGCATTTACAGATCTTTGGGATCTCACATAAGTATTTTAGCAATTCCATGAAAGCTATTAGAACACTCATTATGATCTAAAATGCATAAGTATAAGGCAAAGGTAAAGGACCCCTGGACAGTTAAGTCCAGTCAAAGGTGACTATGGGGTGCGGCGCTCATCTCGCTTTCAGGCCGAGGGAGCCAGCGTTTGTCCACAGACAGCTTTCCAGGTCATGTGGCCAGTATGACTAAACCACTTCTTGTGCAATGGAACACCGTGACAGAAGCCAGACCACACGGAAACGTCATTTACCTTTCTGCCACAGCGGTACCTGTTTATCTACTTGTACTGGTGTGCTTTCAAACTGCTAGGTTGGCAGGAGCTGGGACAGAGCAACGGGAGCTCACCCCGTCGTGGGGATTCGAACCGCTGCCCTTCAGATCAGCAAACCCAAGAGGCTCAGTGGTTTAGACCACAATGCCACCCGCTCCCTTGCATAAGTATAATAACAAATGAGATACACAGAACTCACTACACACATTATAATGGAAGTGTGGAAAGAAGAAATGCAGGTGATCCTCTTAGTGCTTAGCAAGCTCTTAGTTCTATATCACATAAAGACTCCAGAAAGCACAGGATTTTACCTTAGTTTATTTACAAATAAAATGCCAGTTTAGGTTCTGACTACTTATTTAATAGAATTCTTCTCATTAACAATTGGACAAACTCTTAATTTGGTATGAAAATATACAAAATGCTGTCATTACTGGAAATTGAAAGAGCAAGCACTATTTACTTGGAGGGTTATGATAATATTTGTTTATTTATTTCACTTTGCAGAATAAATTTTTTAAAAGGGATAAAAACTCATAAAATAAATGGCCTTAAGAGAAATGCTGTACTACACCATATTTAAATAATTAGACTTCTGTCTTATTGAATTGCATGTGCTCTGGGTTTAATAGTGATAAAAGCATGAATATTAGTATGATTAGGAAATTATATCATGCCACTGAGTGATTGATTGATAACTGGAGGAAAGCGAACCATAAAGCATGCTGAAAAGGAAGTATATTTTGTGTGCTTAAACCAATTGCAAGATGATCTAGTCTGGAAAAATGAAAATCGCTACTGCTTACTTTATTTTGTGTATTTCTGAGAAGCTAATAAAAGAGAAATTAATAAGATATTGGCAGAGAATGTGACCAGGCAACTGCATGACTAGAATTACATCCAAGCTACAAAAAAAAGTAAATACACTAATTACTAATGAAGCAATTTAATGCAGACAGTCTAGGTAAGAACCACTGTATCTCCTGTAAATTGTAAGAATAACTAGACTATTCTTTTTTTAAAAAAATAATTTTTATTAACCGACCAATCAAATCACATCACATAAATTCCGAATTACAAAGCCGAATTTTAATTTTTTGTTGAGGGGACCCATATTTCAAGATCCGAAGGGGGATTCTGATCATCTTCTTGCTACTGCGTTAATGTCCAAATCAGTCCAAATAAAGTTCATAATTCTATCCAGTCTTATCTTGCTGTTTCCACATCTCATCTTGTTCGTATATTTTTTTCTTTTTTTCTTTATAATCTCTTCTGATAATCTCCTTAAGCAGATAAACACCAATTATATCCTGTGTGAATTTTTCCGTTCGTCCAATCCTCATATCGAGATGGTTTCCATATATCATCACTTTCATAAATAACATCGCTCTTTCCATCATTAAAGAATACCTAGACTATTCTTAAGATGAACATCTCTTATTAAATTATCCAGAAAAATGTTCAAAAGTATGGAGTCAGAAAAATGCCCTTATTATTATTTCTTTCTTCTTTTTTAATGAAACAATTTTATTGATGTTTTTCATTTATGGCCTGTCCCCTAAAGGCTCCTACAACATTTGAAGTCCACAGTGGCAGTCACTAGTGGGGGAATGAAGCTGAAAGACCACTGCAGGATTCCCTATTTCAAAGCTTAACCAATATTCACCATTGACACATCCATTCATCTGTGCTGGGTCATTGGAAATCCTTTCTCTGGTTTTCCCTTCCCTTCAGGGAGCAATGCTTAAAAGAGCAAACCCCTATTGGGAAGAGAGAGAGTTCTCAGCATGGCCAACAGTGCCAGGAATCGAATTAAAGTTGTCCATTTGCAGATGATGGTGTATTGGAGCTCCCAGCATATTGAGCCAATGCCCTCTCTGCTGGTGCTGTGTTTACTTGCAATGCAGTATTGTGGCACCTCAGTTTTATTACTCTTTTTTTTCCCCCTTGACAAAAGTCAGATCTCGATGAATGACAAGTCACTATTAGCATATCCCTGGATATAGAGAGAGAGAGAGCAAAGAGATTTTATTTTGGTGTCTGGCATGCTTTAACTATGGGTGTGCACAACAGATTAGCACACATTGATATAGCTACAGAGGTAAATAATTACAGAATTTACTTCTGTTGGGTAGTTTAACACTTGTCACTTATTTTGCTATTGCTGACATCTCAGATCTCTATTTTGGCATATATCAAGTTTTGACATGACTAAACCTGCAATTTTGCCTCTCTTCACATGCATTATCTCTTCTCTGTGAGAGGCACTGAGAAGACGTGGGCTGCCATTAAATCTGAAATGCCTGCAGTCAACACTGAGAACGATTCTTTATTTCAATTTGATTTCCTTTGTTACAGGAGACTATCTAGGCAAATCTGTTTTGGGAAGTTTGAAAATTGTCAATGGAGTCTTTTGTAAGAAAGGCTTAAAGAATGTGAACAAGAAAGCATCAGTTTGTTAGCAAAAAGGTTGTACTCCTACTTTAGAGACCAGTACATACATTCAGCTCAAACCTTTATGATGACACTGAACTCTGACTAAAATTAAGATACCTCCTGATTGCTAACACCACACTCATTGAGAATTGAATCCCACTTATTTTAACACAATTTATTGTCAAACAAGAAAGCTTAGGAGTGCACCTTGATACCCTAGTCCAAAACACAGTGAACATTGCTTCCATTTTTCTTGTATGTGTGACTGAGCTGCAAGTTTATTTAAGGAGCAGAAGAAAACTGCTGCTATCCTGATACAAGGAGAGGAGACGTTGGGGAGAGGTTTGTAGAAAAAAAGGACAGCCTGTACTCATACTGAAGCCAGAAAAGTAATGCCTGCTAGGAACCAGCTGATCCTTTCAGCTACTAGCCCATTGCATCTGCTGCCTGGGAAGAGTTCAAAAACTTATGAAAAGGACTATTTATGGAATGTTTATTTGCTTCTTTAAAAATTACACATTGTAAAATATCAGTGTCAACTAATCTAAGCCCTAGAGACCAAACATGATATAAATCCATAGTGTATACTCAAGCTGCAAATTCTGGATCAAATTCCTAGTTGTTTTTATCTCCTTCCTATACAAAGTACTAGAAATTGTCATGCTAGCCTCATTTACATATATTTAAAAGAATTAGCACATATACAAATAATGGGCAGCTCTCTACTTTGGGAGAAATGGCTTCCCTAATTTGAGCACTCAAGATACAATATGAGGTCAGGCAGATCGGTCTCCGTAAAATAAAATGATTGATAGGAAATGGCTTTATAACTCTGGCCTCAACTTGATAGCATATTGGAAACCAAGGCTAGATAGGTCTGTAAAGTTCAAAGGGAATGTATAATTGGACTTTCACTAGGAAAGAGGGTGCCCAATAACAGCCAACCTTGTAAGGTTAGGTGAAGTCATAGTTTGTAATTACCTGGAGCTGATGCTGTTCTCTTATTTGTCATTTAAAATTCTTAGCTTGTGGGGCACTAGAGCCTTGCTGAGCCTTATATCACTGAAAGCAGGGCGAAAGGCAGTTTAATCATTTTAAGAGTATGCTTTGTAAATGATCTTGGAAGCGCTCAGCATTCAATGGAGATTTAGTGAAAAAACATTTCTAGCATGAATGTCTTTCCCTCAAAAATAGTCAAAATATTAAAGAAGCATTCATGCTCAGCAGTAGTTCTCATCCATGAATTTAGGGCATTCCCTCTTTAGCAATCCAGACCTTTTAAAAGAAATGTCATAGCTGGTTATCCTCAACATAAAATAGCCCATCAAAGGTACCTTTGTACAACCTTACCTCTTTAAATATCAGCCCATACCCTCCAGCCATTTGTTATATCACGTACCTTTCTGTTCATTCAAGGCTAGCTTTGTGTTTTAATCTTATCTGCAAATAACTGCTCCATTAGGACTTTTGTTTATACACAATCAACAACTTTATAAATGTTAGAGAATAATAATTCAAATGGCAGAACTGTCAGAAGACAACTTAATAATAAATTCATAGGATTTGCATGATGCAAATTTTGAATTTTAGAATTCATCCCCTTCAATAAGCAATGAATGCATACATATAGAGATGCAAAAAAATCATGTACCTTTTTAAAAGTGGTTTTGGGATAAATTGTCACTTACAGAAGCTGTTCTAAATTTAAAGTATAATGAGCCTTCCTAAGTAAAAAAAGGAGGGAGGGGGCAAATAAGCAGCTTTTCCCAAGGCATAATGAGTGATGGTTAGCCTGGCAGCAGTCACTCTTAACAAAAATTTAATATTCCGAAGAAAACTCATATGCACTTGGTGAAATTTGAGGCATAGAGTAGCACCACTCTTTAATTTAAAGCTAGGATGATCAGCTGAAGTACAACGGACTGTAAATTCACATCTAGATATGTGAACTCGGATAGGTTCATGCTTGTTACTCTTTGCATTAAATTCTGTAGACAAGAGACTTCCAAAATGCTTACAGTATTTGTTAGAAAATAGATACTGGGTGCCTACACAGCTAATTCACTTTGCTCTAAACCAATTCAGGTGAAACCCTGCAAAATGCAAATGAATAAAATGCCATACATTAAATATAACGCCTTCTTGGTCTTTGATTTCCCAAGTTCCACAAAGTTCCTCCTACAACTTATGCTTGGAATTACAGAACTTTGATGTAAGTGTACAACACGCTCTGACTCTGAATGAATATATATGTGTATGTGTGAGTGCGTGTGTAGGAATGTGTGTTATGAGTTAGATACTGTAATCCTTGTGTATTTTATATATTATATATAATACAGAAATTTATTCTTGCTTGTGTCCTTCTCCCCCACTCCCCACCCACTGCTTCTTTTCCATTCAATTTTGTAGTAGTTCCTTTTTTCTTTTCTCTCCAATCTCGCTTTCTCTGCTTTGGTGCAACTTTGAGATAGAGGGCAATCAAGGTGATACAAATAGAAAGAAAGGAAAAAAGATCCTATAATACAGATATAGAGGACAGCTGCATCTGGTAGATTATGTGATGCTGTTTGAGGGAATCCCATGGCCTACTCCAATTCCTTTAGTGAATTGGATGGTAGGGTTCGTATCATGGAAAGCCCAGCTTTGTACCTTTCTCGGGTTTCATCTTCGCTTAGCAAAGAAATGTATTATAAATAAAATTCTTTCAGCCTGAATCTACCACAGTAATATACACATTCATAGTTTTTCTGGATGAGGTTTATTTGAAGGTGTAATGAATTTTAATTGGCTAAAGTTTGTTCAAGAAATTGCATTTGTTCACTTTCTTAGTATTAACATATTTCTATAGCACCTAAAAGCAAACTAAGCATTTATTATCATGTTTGATAATAATTTTTTACCTTTGTATTGAAAATATTTCACTGATTTATAGCAGATAACTAAGAAGCCTATCTTTCTTTCATTACACACACACACAGAAAAAAAAATGTATGGGAACTCCCCTCAAAAAACATGATGGTGCATGTTTAGTGGCCACAGAATGCTGTGAGTCAGGAGGAAGTCAGAAAATCAAGGTGAGGAAAGGAAATGGAATGGAATATCCTCAATGAAAACATGACTGGCTAGAACACTGAAGAGAAGCACGTAACACTGCAACAGTTAAATTGCAGATTCCTTTTGATCATTCTAATGCAGGGATCACCAGCCTTTCTGGACCAGTAGAAACATTTCGAATTTTGAGGGTGCTGGGGGTACCAGACACAAAATAGCTGCGTGGGGGGCAGGGAAGGCAGTTATGACTTACATACCAAACATTGTGATTCTCCAGAGGTTTGACTTCACTCCCGGAGACGCACTCCGTTATTTCCTGAGGCACAAATAGATGCCAACAGCAACCGCATCACATTTAGCATATCCCTCCCCCATCGGCTAGTTAGAACTAGGACTGAGCCAAGTTTCGTCTCAAAAACAGCAATTTTAGTGGGGTAGAAATATTTTCCCAAAATAGAAATATTTAACTGTTTGATCCTATTGCTTTCCCTGTTTGCTGCTACTTCAGCACCATTTTTGGTCTTTGCCTGTTTCTGCTTTCTTGTACTAGTCATATTGGTGGTCCTATTCAGTCAGAGATTGTGCTGCATTGAATAGGATGTCTAGCCAAATTTTTACGTGTAATGATATCATTGAGGGAAATTTAACTGTCAGGGGTCCTTTACCTTTACCTTTTTAAGAGGAAGATACACAGATGACTATATAACAAATGACAAATGAAAAGCCTGCTGGATCAGGTCCATGGGCCATCTAGTCTAGCATCCTGTTCTCTCAGGGGCCAACCAGCTGCTTATAGGAGTAATCATTTGTGATTCCAGTCAATTGGCATTCAGAGGCATAGTGCTTCTGACAGTGGAAGCAGAACATAGTGATCAGGGCTAGTAGTTACTGAAAGCCTTTAACATGCTTTGTATTGTGTGCAATTAGGCCTCACAAAAATATTTTGATGATATAAACAAACATGACAACATATAAAAACAGAAAAGAACATGTGTATTCATACTGCTTGTGGTGTTTGATGCAGGAACTCAGTGGAGCAATTCTCAGTATTTTATAGTGATATGTTTTTTATACTTGATACTCCTCTCTTTGAAATTATAAGCCATTTCACAGATTCTGATTTCTTTTCCTCTCATAATGCTTCCATATCAGAAACATGGGTGAGTTCTCACCAATAGGTAATATTTGGTCAACTTGAGGAGCATATTATGGTGATCTTTGAGAAGAGCCAAAATGAAGAAAATTGAACCCTACAATAACTTTTATTTTGAAAAGATCACATGTACAGTGGTACCTCGGGTTACATATGCTTCAGGTTAACAGTCTCCGCTAACCCAGAAATATTGCTTCAGGTTAAGAACTTTGCTTCAGGATGAGAACAGAAATCGTGCTTCAGCAGCGCGGCAGCAGCAGGAGGCCCCATTAGCTAAAGTGGTGCTTCAGGTTAAGAACAGTTTCAGGTTAAGTACGGACCTCCTGAACGAATGAAGTACTTAACCCGAGGTACCACTATATTTTAAAAATCAACACAGGTAATGGTACACTGGGACTTTCCTCCATTCATCAGTTAAGTGACCTGTTCACTTGGTGACTTTGGGCCAGTCCCCACCTTTTAGCCTAGGAGGAAAGGCAGCCGATAAATGGGTCAATGGGTATTACTCTCAGGTAACTGAGTGTAGGATTGCAGCCTTGCAATTCAAGTGAACTACAGTTTGAGTGGTTTTGTTATCAATAAGCAATTGATCTGTTTTATTTTGGATAAATCCTTTATATAAACCATTTGTAATGCAATTTAGATGTTTAGGCTATCATTCATACATGATGTAAAACTCAACACTTTCACACATTAAAAAGTGCAAGGTTATGCCCTCCAAAACCACTGCAGAATGTTTGAATGGTTGTCTGCAAAATGAATCTTAAGAAGTGAGCCTTGTGGTAATTGAGATTATGCAACAATTTGATAAGAAATCTTTTTTGGGTTTGTGTATAAATTCAGTCCAGATTTAAGAAGCTGGAAGAAAGTTTGATTTGATAGTTATACAAACCCATACATGGGAGTAGGGTTTCTGATTTTGCAGCTTGTTAGGTGAAAATCATATGTACTGCAAAAAGTCAGACAGAACTGGCATTATTCTAGCCGCTTCAGTTCTCATAGCCATATTGATTCTGAAAGCTGTAAACAGATATGGAAGTTTATTGGCGCCAATAAATTTAGGATTACTCAAATTTAGAGACTAAGATGAATTTTCAAAAAGTGTTCCAAGAATTGCTCAGTAGTGGAATTCTCCTTAACATCGTATTATGGAGTTCTGTTTCAAGGGAATTTAAAAGTCTATTGTAGTCTTCTTCATTCCAGGGATTCCAATATTTATATATAGTCCTCTTTATAAAACAGAATCCAGCTCCAAAGCTCTCTCAAGCATATTCTTTCTATTTTAGGGAAACAAAATATCTACATCTTTATGAGAACCTGCTCTCCAAACGGTGATCTTAAAAGATTCTAGAATCAGTCTATTCTGTGTTTCCACATTATTATCCACCAGCATAAACATACTTTGCCAAGAACAAATTGGTCTAATGAGGGTCCAGGAAACTATGCTTTCCACATTTTGAAAAGCAAAAAAGCAGACAGCCCGAGCTGGGGGAAAAGGCACACGGGTGGCAGTGGCTGTGCCCACACTTCTCTTTCCCTGGCTCGGGGTGGCAGTGGCCACGACTTGCAGAGTGCCCGGGCTGCCTGCACTCATGCCCAAGCACCCCCCCCCCCGGAAAAAAAATTGAATAAATACTCCCAAATCCCAGAGATTTCCTTTAAAATGTGAAAATCCCCCCGGATGGGCCTGTTGGCCCCCCAAATGAGGACATGTCGGGAATTTCCTGGATGTATGGCAACCCTATGCTAAACCATGTTTTAGGGCTATGGGGATAAGCCACAGCAAGCCTTGGGCTCACGTATTTCCCTTCCCTTCCCCTCTGCTCCTACGGTATGATCAGAAACTTCCACTTTAGATTAACCACACTTAGGTTTGGACAGTGCAGCAATTTATGGTTAATCAAAAACAGAAGTGAAAGCTTCCAAACTTCTCATTGCTCTGTGAGAGGAAAGGGGATCAAAGTTCACTTAGGGTCATTTTAATAATACAAAACTATGGGTTAGCATTGCATCCAAACAGATAAATGAAAGTACTGGATCTTGTTTGGGATCCCTTCTCTTGTTTCTAATTAGCCAAACACAGTCATTCTCTCTTTTTAGCTTTTTTTTCTCCTATGGGCTTAGCATTGTGTCTGCATGGCGTTTCTGGTGATTAAAAACCCTCCATCTCACTAATAGCTATATTTTTATGAATAATATATGCTGGCATGTTACTTTTGAAGTATTACAAGTGTGGCTATTAGGTGCTTAATAACCGCTAGGTTGATAGCACTTGAGGTATTGCTCAGTTAATTAAAATTTTAAGTAAATTTTAAGTTTTATTGAATCAGTACAATGGCATGACTATTTCTTAATTATTTGTATTTCTGGGTTTTCTTTTCAGCATGTAACAGGGCTATGCAGAGCTGGTTTAAATGTAAATAAATATTAAGAAATACATGTGTGAAACCTGATTGTCTCAAACTTGCCTTCTGAATGCCTTTTCTCATTCTCTCCCCCCCACCCTTAATCCTTTGAGTAAATGCTGTTTATCATGCTCTAGGAAAGCTTGACATACTTCTAAAAATTGCAGGGGAAACATTAACTGTAATTTTGCTTAAATATAAAGATTGTGTTCTCAAATATACTCGCGGGGTGGGCAGAGATTGTAGATTATCTTGCAGTAAATCTAACATTGCAGCCACCAATTCCTCGAGCTTAATTATGACACTACTAAATGTGAAAATCTATTCAGTGCTAGGAACACTTTTCACATTACATTCCTGCTAAAGATTGGCTGTTAAGAGCTCATTACTGGTAGTTTTCTAAAGAGTGGTTTATTAAACACTGTTACCTAATAAGCATCTTTGGTGGTGCAAATTGCTGAAAACAGTAATGAGTCTGATTAGACTTCATTTCAATTACGACAGCTTGTCTAGCAGGCAGAGGAAAAAAAACCTCTTTTTCTTGAGGCTTTGGAATCTGGCTATAAGACATTACATGGTTTAAAAAGAAAATGCTACCTCTGTGTTTCTTTTCCACAGTTCAGTAATGAATAGAAAATTGTCTAAGAAGCTGTCCAACTGACACTGGAAACAAGAGGGACAGAAACATGTATATAATGCTGTTTGCTTGAAATCTGCAATGCCTCCTCCATACACATGCTTGTTTGTGTATAAGGTTCCTAAAAGCATTCTTCTGCATCTTTTATTTCAAAGTAAAGGTCTAAATGAAATAATAGCTCTTTGCTCTTAAAATGATTTGTAAAATTTATGTATTCCTCTAATTAGCATACTCCACATCTCAATTGTTTTGTCTGCAAATCTTTTATCCAGCTATTGAGGTTTTCTGATTACCAAGGCAATTGGAAGCATTCAACTTTTAAAACCAGCATTCTTGCAAATTATTTTAAAATGCCCAAGCTGATTATAATGTTTAAGTGAATATTCATTCACTTCTAAGCTTAACTTGGGTGTAAAATGTGTTAACTGTATTTAATGACTGTCTCTCTATTAAATCATGCCTTGAACATTATTACCGAAAATAGGGTGGGGAGGCGGGGTTGGGGGGGGGGGAGATTGGTTAATGTATAAGTCCTTAAGTGATTAGCTGTCACTGCTGCTGTTTAGCTGCTGTGGCAAGATTTTAATGAATCTATGTGAAGTGAATAGAAGCCCTTGTTTTTATGATGTCTGAGATCTGTGGATGCTTTTTATACTACTGTTTTGTGTAAAACTGGGGAGAAAAGCATGATAAAAAGATTAAAAGACTATTGCAAACAGTAATGAGAGTTTAATGTAGTTGAATTTGCTGCAGTATAGATAGTAAGTGCATGAAAGACCAACTATTACTGCATCAAATGTTACAACTCACGGCTTAAAAGGCCATATAGCACTATATAATAAACATCATCATGTCCTGTTTAACACACGCTTAAAGCAATTTTGATTGGCTAACCATACTTAGATAATGCTTACCTGCCATGAGAGGAAAATAATGCCCATGGGAAGAGAATAATGTGAATAGGAAGGCATCACTATTAGCAAAGCAACCCTTCATGTGTTTATTATATTGAAAATCAATTTTCAGGCCATTTTTCTTTGTTAAAAATATCAGAGTTAATGCAATAATTTGGTTTGATTATCTATTTTATTAAATGGTATTTGCAAGTCAAATGTATACTCCTTTATTAATAATGACTTCTGCAAGTTATTAAATCAGATAGCAGAATGCTAGAAATGCTTGCTCACATTGCTTAATGGTCATTCATAGACAGATCAACTAGCATTTATTTATCTGCTAGTTTTGAGAGTGCAATTGGCCGACCTTGAATGCTATAATTTGCAGAACGTATTTAGACAGTTTTATCATTGTGTATCATTCGTATAAGCAAAACTACGATAGTGATTTGCTTTAATACAATCAGCATAGTATATACAGTTCTGGATATGATTATTCATTGATTATCTCTGTCGTTTGGTTTGAGAATATTGGAGCTACTAAAATGGGAGGAAGGAAAAATGAATGCTAAGTTTTGGAAAACAAATGTAGTTTTCTCTGAAGTAGAGCTGGGTTCTTTAAACCTTACAAGTGTCTTAATTTCCCACCCCTTCAAAGGGATAGTCCAGATTTTAGTCGGTCACTCACTCTGTGCCTTCCTCCAGAGAAAGCTCCTGCTGTGAAATGTAATTTGCTTCTATTAATTGGGGGACAGGGAACACACAGGAGAAGTTAGTTTTTAAGGGCATTATGAATAACCTATACAGACTAGTGGCTCCCTTTTAAAAATAGGGTTGTTGGAGGAACAGTTGACTAGAGTTAACCATTTTCACTTTTTTATTATTTTACTAGCATAATTGCTATGTGCATTTGGATGTCAAAATAAGCCAGGGTTTATTGTGATGCGAACAAGTTGCCTTGCACCATATATACTCCCCCTGCCTACTTATTGTCCAGCACAGCTGTGAGGTGATCAGAAGCTTTCATTTCTATTTTTGATTAACCACAGTTTAGCATTACTGTGCTTTATCAGAACCATGTTATTAGTCTTAAATAATTTGTTGGAACAAGTGATTTCATAAGATTAAAAACAGTCTCTACCAAGTTTGAACTAAATATAGTTAATCTGAAACAGAAGTAAAAGCTTCCACACTGAGAGAAGGGGGCAACACAAATTTGAGGCTCACTGTGGCTTCCCATCATAATAAACCATGGTTTGCTGTGATATGCAAAATCAGCCATTTTATAGATTTCAAAACTCAAAACAGTAACATTCCAGTTGAAATAAGTAAATAAAATGCCACAACACTTGCCCTAATGCATTAGCATTCAAATAATGAGCTATTTCACATTTTTAAATATTTTATTTCAAGACCTTTAATTGGATGAGCAAGGAAGGAAGCTTGTTGATGGACTACATAACTCAGAGGTGTAAGCAGAGAAAATGTTAATCTTACCCTGGTGTTCCAATGTTTCAGTTTGTTTAGTCATCGTTTTGCCACTAATCATGTTTCTCTTCGGTAGAGAGAGGATACATTGCAAGAAGAAAAGGAGACAGGCTTTGCAAACAGCCACGTCAAGGGAATCAATCCATTTTTAGCCTGTGTTTTGCCCTTACATAAATTAGGTTTGTGGCCTGTCATCAGATTAGTTGGTGCAACACTGAATGTTTGATGTAAATAGCACATGTTGTTGTTGTTGTTGTTGTTGTTGTTGTTGTTGTTGTTGTTATGCCACCCATCTGACTGGGTTGCCCCAGCCAGTCATTTATTTGCAAGATTATGTACTTATTTTCTAACTCTGGTACACCAATTTTATGATCAAGAAAATTGTGTTTCATTTTTGTACAAAACCAAAGAAAGTGTGAGACCACTGACGCTCCTATGAGCAGAAGCAAGTATCAGAAGCTACCTCTTTCCTGACTAAACTCTTAAGGGATGTGTTATGTGCAACTTCTGTGTGACAATGGAAAAAGAGACAGTAGTTTGGGAATTCTGTGTGTATGTATATGTAAGACTGCAGTTGCTGCTAAGAGTAGTCTGCTGTTAATCCTCAGCCACGTCAGTAGCATGCTAAAGCAGTTTATCATTATATGTTGTCTTGTATATAAGAAACAACACTAAACCCAGCAAAACTCATTTCATATGTAGCTTTCTTTCCCTCCACGGCATTCAGATCAAAGTTATTTTCTTCAAGCTGAACTAAAAAGGTCCCGGGAGTGAAGGACATTGAATTAATGCACCATGTCACCCAGTCATGGCTATAGATTCCCCCCCCCCCCCGCCCCGCAAGTCTGAAATGCAACAGCTTGTACAATTGCATTAAAAATTAATGTGTAGATTACCAAAGTAAGTAAAATGCATAAACTAACTTCTTTTTTCTTTTCTTTTCTTTTTGCAAAGTCTGACTATGTTTTGCAGTCAACTTAAGAAGGATTTCCTCCCCAAGGATAGTATTAGATTACTTCTAAATATACATATAATGCATTTACTCTCCTTTAGCTTATTAGCACAGAGGCACTCTGATCTCAATAAAAGTAACTGCATAACTTGATTAGATAGGTGGGTGCTAAACTGGGATATGCAATGGCATTAGGAATGGGAAATTGAGAGGAATATGTCATTTATTATAGATGAAGGTACTAAATCTGCATGGTGACCCGTATTAGTTCAAGATTGACCATTTATTTCAAACTTTCCAAAATTGATCTTTGCTTTCATATGCTTAAAAAGAACAGGACTGCGCAGAGAGGTCTCTTTGATTAACCCAACTGTATCTGTAAAATACATATTTTTGTGTTCATAAAGGATGAATCTTAAGGATTAAAAGTCGGCAATTGGCATTCATAATTTTGTTTTGCTATTTTAAAGAAGGAAGGCTATTTCTTGAAGCAACACAATTTGACAGATGAAAAATGTTACTGATTTAACCTTAAGACTAAGGTTAATGGCGACTGTGTTTATATCTATACTCTTCAGAAAAAAATATATACAAAAATGCACAGCCTTCTCCAGTGCTTTTTTTCTGGAGGGACGCAGGGCTATGCATACCCCTAAACATTTTGTGAATCTTTGTACTTTTGTCCATTTACTGTATAAAATGGTGATATGGTTGAGTCAAAATGCGAGTACCGCTAAACATTTTTTTTTAAAGAAAAAAAGCACTGGCTATACTCCACAGATCTGTGAACAGAGCAATAGGAGCATATCTGCTTTCCCAATTGTAATAAATAAATTGTCAGTAGAGGGTGTGCTTATTTTTTTGTATCCCTCCCCTATTAGGGAGAAGATACAGGATGTGCAAATAGAGTAGCTTCCTGCTAAATGAATGCTAGATCTAGCATAGGATCAGGGAGAATGTTGGCTAGCAATCTGATCTGCTTTTTGCATTCATGGAAAATGCATCCTCCCGTTGATTAGAAAATATTAAAGCTGAGCACACCATTGATCTGAATCAACAATGGTCATTCAATATTCATACCAGTATTTATCCTTATTTATTTCCCTCTTTAAATGTCTCCCTTTTATTTACGTAAGTATGAGAATGTTGATGGTGACAAACAAGAATGTTTGTAACATGTGGTATGTGGTCTTTATGAGTCACAGAATGCTATTAATGCGTAAATGTGAAATTAGCGTGTCTAGTACACTGCAGGAGGGAGGACTTAGATAGATTTCCAAACCCATCTCCCTAATTAGCTGTTAAAAATCAAGGTATTTTGTGTTTCAACTATAGCTGTGTGTGCTTTAGTTGTGCATGCTTGCTTGCAAGAGCAATAACTCCAAGAGAAAAAAATAACAGTCAAATCTTAGAAATTTACTTCAGATAGAAATTATGTGTTTCTTCATTACTATCCAGATTAAATCTCTGGTTGCAATCCTTTGCAGAGTTTTACATAAAAATAAGTCCAATTTAACTCAGTGGACTTAACTCCAGGGATGCAAACAGTCCAGGGCAAATGTCCTGAGCGGCAAAGTGGGTCTGGTTGATGAAGTCTGAATTTATGACTCATACATGGTGGTCCATGACTTCTGACTGATCCTAGGTCTGGTACGTTATATGTGGATTGCCGCCCCACCCCATAATCTATTCTCAATAAGTGCTGTTTATGTTATTATGTTGTTGTTGTTGTTGTTGTTGTTGTTGTTGTTGTTAATGTGTTGGGGGCTGCCCAGAGTGGCTGGGGAAACCCAGCTAGATGGGCGGGGTATGTATACATACATACATACATACCTCACAGGGATGTCAGACTTACTTGATTTCTTCTTACCCTTTACCATAACGTCCCTTGTCGGGTTACAATAATATAAAATTCCTTATTAAAAACAGGTTAAAAACAAATTACAGTTACAGAAATAGGGTGGATCCTAATGCTAATCCTAAAAGTGGGGGCAGGGAGGATAGTGTGCACAACCTTGAGCTCCTGAGTAGAAAAGAAAGATACAAATATATAATATCAGTCACAGCAGCCCCCTTCTTTTAGCTGCAACTCTTCATAGTCCTGATATTTACAAAGACAGACAGAGAGAGAGAGAGAGAGAGAGTGCAAGCCAAACCTGAGAAATAATCAACAAGCAAAAAATACTCTTGTGTACGTGTGGATTCACAACTTTGATGGCTGAACTACCAACTCTCAGCCTACCTAGTTGTGAACATAAGAGGGAAAACAATACACACAGATATAATCTCCTGGGAGTAAAATCCACAATATGCAACAAATATGTGCACTTTCAGAACTCTCAGCAAAGCTCATATAAACAGAAAAGCATTCTTGTGGTAAAGTACAGTCTACCTGCAGCCATAAGGTGCTTGCTGATTCATTATATATTTTTGCTTCTGGTTATTGTATACAGTACTGGTAAATAACAGCTCAATGATGGCAAACAGACCAGTAACGGCTGGGTGCGGGACATAGAAAACCGAGAACAGGGGTTGCAATTGCTCGCCCTTCCTTCCTTCCTTCCTTCCTTCCTTCCTTCCTTCCCTCCCTCCCTCCTTCCTTGACAGGAAGAAAGCCTAATTTATGTCAAGGGTTTTTAGTAAAACATATGGAAACCACCCAGTTGTTTTATTCTGTAAAGGCAGCACACTTGGGCAGAGAATGAAATAATTTGGACACCAAGGAAATTGTTTAAACAAACACACCCTAACATCCTTCTCTATCCAGCGTCAGCAACAATGATCCACTCCTGCTTTTTCTGCTCCTCTGAAAGGGCAACCCCACTGATACCCAGGTGGGAGTGGTCTGCATTTCTTCCTCTGATAGCCTAGCAACAGTGATTAAGTGATTAAGCGTCCTTAGCAATGGCACAGAAGCCTTCAAAGTGCCTCTGCATTTCATGCTCTAACTTTCTTCAGAAATTTCTGATGACTTCCTTTTTTAAAAAAGGAAAGAAAGCTAAGACTCTGGAGTCCCTTCTGGGTCAGGACCTGGCACATGCGTAGCCCCTGTGATCCCTTGTTAGTGGTCCTGTTTAATTCTGTGTAAGCATACCATAAGTCTCACCTCCCCCTTGTTTTTCTGTCTGTCATATGTTCAATTTATGTACACAGAGAGTGTGTGCATATGTTATGTTAAATATCAGAAACTTCTTTAATGTTGTTTTGTTTATATTCTGATAAAAAAATAAAAATGTCCAAATATTTGCTAAAGTGAAATAACTAGAAATAATAATAATAATAATAATAATAATAATAATAATAATAATAATTCATTAATAATGTATGCTACCTTCTCTCACATTCTACTTCAAGTCTGTGACTAAATGCAGACTCCATAGCTTCAAGGTCAGCCAAATCCCTCCCCCTACTTTGTTCACCATCAGGTCTGAAAAAAAGTTTGGGGCAACTTGAAAGCTTGCTTCTTATTTTGAGAGTTTTTGGTTGACCTAATGAACATATTGCCCCAATGTATATTTGGGATTTAGGTGATAAAATCCATCAACTCTCAGATTAATGTTAAAAATGAAAAGGGAAAAAAAGTTCCCATAATAGAAGATCAGATAATAGAAGAGAAATAATCCTTGCACTAGATGCACTCAAGGAAACTTCATAACATTTTGAAACACTGTTGTAAACTAGGCTGTGAATCTTTTATTTTATTTTCTGCAGAAGGTAATGTTGCCTTGAATGTTCTTGTTCTTATTTAACAGTGTTGTCCCATACATTTCTACTCCAGAAGTAAGCCCTGTTGAGTTCAGTTGGGACATACTCCCAGCTAAGTATACATTTAGCCAAGCACTGCAATCCTAAGAGGGGCCTGTGAGGTGCAGTAAGTGGATCCGCTGCTGCTTCTGCAGCCCTGCTGGCTTCGGCAGCCAGGACAAGAACGCAAGGGAAGTTTTCAGTTTTTATGCACTAGCTTTAGGCTGGTGCAACAGTCCTTTCCCAGGAAACAGTTCAGCATGGCATCCTGTCCCGCTCCTAGCCCACCACTAGCTGTCTGCCACAAGTGGGAACACTGCCAGCAGTAGCTTGTCACCAAGGGACAGTAGGGGTTTCTAGTGGT
Source organism: Podarcis erhardii (assembly GCF_964252035.2). Taxonomy (NCBI): domain Eukaryota; kingdom Metazoa; phylum Chordata; class Lepidosauria; order Squamata; family Lacertidae; genus Podarcis; species Podarcis erhardii. Next base: position 110,240,794 of record NC_138497.1, on the reverse strand, counting down.
GGTGCTTCTTTGCAGGTAGAGACCAGCAGTTCATAACCCTCACCAGCTATATTGCTCGGGGGTTAGGACAGTGCTCTTAGTGTCTGGTAAAGAACAACTTTTATACTCATTTCCATAATTTACCCATAAATATTGGCATTTATCATGGCAAGTTGCAAATGTCATTAATAAGTGTCATGACACAAACCTGTCGACATTTGCAAGTAGAATCCAAGGCTAACTAAATGCTTTCCAGAAATGATTTAAATCAGTCTAATGTTCATTGTCGCCAATAGATGTTGTTATTGTTATTATCATTAATTTATTACTACACAATCATCTCAAGGAGATGTGCAATAAAAACAGCAAAAAACCAAACCCAGTTAAAAACAAACCAAAAAAAGTAAATGCATTTAAAACAAAAATAAAACAATAAAAAACAGACATCCAATTATTCAGCTGGGAAAGCCTGCCAGAACAAAAAAGTCTTCAATTGTTTCCAGAAAGCGGGTGTGTGTCATATCTCAACAGGAATGCCCTTCTGCAGAACATGGGCAGCTACACTAAAAGCCCTCTTCTGAGTTACTGAAGAGCAGGCTCTGAGATATTTGGAATTTGCAGGAGAAACTTTCTCACAGACCTTAGGGATCTACTGGCTATATAAGAGATAAGGCAGTCTCACAAATAACCCATTCCTGGGCTGTATAGAGCCTTATATGTTAGTACTAACACCTTTAACTTGGCTTGGTCGCAGACTGGCATATCCCACAAAGAAGGTTTAATGTGTAGGTGGTAGTTGGACTCTGCAAGCAACCTAACCACCATGTTCTGCAGCAGCTGCAGCATCCAGTCCAACCCCACATGTGGTCCCACATTGAGCACATTACAGTAATCCAACCATGAGGTTACGAAAGCATGTACAACTGTGGTCAAACTATCCCAATCCATCAATGGTCATAGGTGTCCTACCAAATGAAGTTGGGGAAAGGCAATCTAGGCCACCAAAGATACCATGAGATAGTCTAGGCCAGAGGTTTTCAACCTTCTTGGGTTCATGGCTCCCTTAACCAACCACATTCTTTCTGCAGCACCTCTGTGGGGCTCAGGACCCCAGTTATATCACCTGTTTTCAAACACCCTCCCTTGTGGAGTGTTCCTTCAGCCTCCTCTCTTGTCCTGTTTCCTTGGGAGTCCTCTGGGCAGCCGCAGCTCCTGCCCTGGTCTCTGAGCTGCCTCCTCTGCCCCCTCCTCACACTGCCCCACATAGGCCTGGGAAGCACCTTCTGGCCAGCCCCAGAGGCACCATCCGCCTGGGGAACTGTGCAAGCTTTTGGGAGGCAAAGATGAGAGCATCAGAGGAGGGAGGGAAGGAACGAGAGATGAGAGGCCAGTGTTGCCCACGGCCCACCGACCATCATTAAGGGACCCCAGGGTGCCACAGCACACTGGTTGAAAACCACTGGCCTACGGAATGATCAGAACTGTGAATAATTTGATTTCCTTTCAGTATGATTAGGTACACAAATATTAAAATTAGTGTTTATCTTGAATGATATTGTACCCCAAACATTATTACTTTGTTTGAGGTTTTAATTGTCTTTAGCCTCTACACCATTGTTGTTTTTTACTCCTATTTATTACAGCTTGCCTTATACGTGGGAATGATCAGCCAAAATTAAGCACTTCTTATTGATTTCAATGGAAGAATGCTAAACACATATTTAACACTCCAATTAAAATCAATGGGACATTGATATATATATATGCTAAGATATATCACCTGTCTGACAATAAATGTTGGAAATGTAAAGAGGCGGAAGGGACATTCTTCCATCTCTGGTGGACTTGCCCGAAAGTGAAGGCCTTTTGGGAGATGATTCATAATGAACTAAAAAAGGTACTTAGATTTACCCTACCTAAGAAACCGGAGGCCTTTCTTCTGGGCATTGTGGACCAGAGAGTACTTAAGAAAGATAGAATTTTTTTTATGTATGCTACCACAGCAGCAAGGGTCCTGATTGCTAAGCATTGGAAGACACAAGATTTACCCACGCTGGAGGAATGGCAGACGCAGTTGATGGACTATATGGAACTGGCCGAAATGACTGGCAGAATCCGAGACTTGGGAGAAGAAACAATCGAGGAGGATTGGGAAAAATTTAAAGACTATTTGAAAAAACATTACAAGTTGTATGAATGTTAAAAAATGCACTTTTTAGAAATTCTAGCTTCAGCAATTGTAAATTAATGAAATGGAAATTAAGGTACAAGAAGTCAGAGGTGGAATAATGAAATAACTTTATTGTGTTTAAGCTAAAACGTATAAGATTTGGGTTACAACAGTTTTGAAACTAGGCAACATGATAAAATGAAAGATACAATAAGTTTTGAAATAAGTTAACAAATTGCTGATGTTTTGTATTACAGAGAACGCAGGGTTTGGAGGATGTGGGGAAGTCCAATAGATGTGTTGGAAAAAAGGATTATGGAAATTTGTAATTTCTCTACTTTATTTTCTATATTTGTCTTTATCTCTTTTTCTGTATTTCATAAACTTAATAAAAATATCATAAAAAAAAATCAATGGGACAAAAGCGCTTAATAGTGTACAGGCTGTGCCATTTTTTGGCTCACGGGTCAATGTATAACAAATACTGGATAAATTGAAAGGTTTAGATTATGAGAAAATGAGGAGGCCATGTCTAAGGCAAAAAAACTTTTCAATAAACATATTAAATGGTCCTAATGTATAAATGCACAAAACAATTTTCCATGTAGCAAACATGAGCAACTTAACCACTGTATTCATGTACAACTTATTTGGGTGGGAACTACATTGCCTTTTCTATAGCCATCTTTAAATAAAAATTATCATTATAATAAGTAACTGCCTGTATCCATATATACCAACTCAGTAACTTTGGCTCACAATAAGACAAATCAACAATGCCTGAGGTACATTTTAATCCCATTACTTTGTTTCAATTGTTACTTTGTTCTTTGGCATTTGATAGAGATTTTTTTGCAGTATGAGACTTACTACAATACGTGCTAAACACGTTTAAGGCAGAATTGCCTTTGTGATTGTTAGAACTTCAGCCATGTATATTAGAAGAAAGGGGTTGGAGGATGGGGATGAGAGTAATTTGCTGCAATTGTATTGTAATTGGCAGTCGTGAGGTGTGAAAGTGTGATTTAAAAGGAATAATCATTTGACAGTATTTAAATTAGATAATTGGGATGTGGAGTATACAGGTTTCAAAATTGTTCTGCAACTAGTTACAAGCTCCCAATTGGTTCACTTTGATATTATACTATGTGTGTTCCCTGTAGTCAGTATTGAGTTAAACTATTTGGTTCGGAGAGGAAAATAATTTTAAAATTTCAGTGTTAACTTTCATAGAACCATTACAGATGCCTTATACTGAATCAGACCATTGGTCCATCTAGCTCAGTGTTATCTGTACCGATTGGCTGCAGTTATCTAGGGTTTCAGATAAGGGAAATTCCCAAGCCCTTACACGACATGCCAGGGATTGAACCTGTGACCATCTGCATGCAAAGTAGATGCTATACCACTGCACTACGGTCCTTTGGCATTCAGAAGGGCTACAGAGTTGAAGATGTATTATATTATTAAGAATATTTTAAGGGAAATGGGGGGGAATATTAATATGAAAAACTTGTGTAAAGTTAGAGCATGGTAGAAGGAGGAAGCCAGTTACATGAATGCAGTCCTGCACGTGTTCATGAAATTACTCCGTTGTACATACCCTCCAACATTTCTCCAATGACAATAGGGACATCCCATACCATAATGATAATTTTACTATTTATACCCCCACTCATCTTATTGGGTTGCCCCAGCCACTCTGGGCAGCTTCCAACATACATAAAAATGTAATAAAACATTAAACATTTAAAAAATATCTTCCCTTTACAGGATTCCCTTGGGGGCTGGATAACTCTAAACCCTCCAACATTTCTCCAATGAAAATAGGGACATCTTAAGGAAAAGTGGGACATTCCAGGATCAAATCAGAAACTGGGACGGCTTCTCTAAATCATGGGTGTCCCTGGAAAATAGAGACACTTGGAGGGTCTGCATTGTCTAAGCTGTCCCTTTACACACCACACAAAATAAAGAACAGCATTATAGTTAATGTTAATAAGGTGTGCATTTCATATTAAAATATGTTAGAGCGGGAAGGAACAATATGTGAAGTCTACAATTCTAAAAACTTTCATGCAAGTAAGTGCCTTTCGGATTGGAGAGATTTACTTGTAGTAAACATATGTCTGCTTTGACATGTACTTCGCAAACAGGGCCTTCTAAGTTGAAGTGGATAAAGCCTGCAACATGCCCATTTTAAAGCCACTGAGGTTCCATGTTGTCACACATGTCTAGATTAGACTCCCATCTTCAGTGGGTATGTATGAATACCTTTGATGGAAACTCAAATTGCAAATTCCAGAATAGTTAACCTTCAGGAGGGATGTGTTTATTTCAATTTTCAGTTTAAAAAATCCACAGTGCAGTAGCGGTTGACAGGGTGGCACAGACGGGGCACTGTTCACCTGGCTTTCCAAAAACAAGCATTGCTACAATTTACTGAAAATGGGAGGAGTGGACAGATGCCACAGCAGAGCTAATCCTTCACCAACTGCTGTTGCCACAGCATTTTGACACTATTTTGACTTGGTTTCACTACTACTACTACTATTATTATTATTATTATTATTATACGTTTAGATTCTTCCTTTCCTCCATCACAGAATGCACAGCTGGGGACATGTAGTTACCCATCCAGCCACTGACTAGGCCCAAACCAGCTTAGCATCAGCAAGGTGGCCTATTATGCCTTCTTGGACCAAACGATCAAATACTAACAGTTTAATACTAAAATTACTGCTGGATTTCCCCATCACCTCTTATAAGCTTTCCATGTGACATACAGAATTTTAGCATTTATTTAAGTTCTGGAAGAGCCAGCAGCAATGGGTCTCCTTTTGGTAGGACAAATAGCTTAATAGAATATTCTTTTCAAAGGCAGCCGTGGCTACTTCCATAACATAATGACTATATTTTCTCTTGTATGGGCAAAGGAAATTTTACAGCAGACATGGCTGCATAAACATTACCCATCACAGTATTAACAATAACAGTATTAGTACTGATTACATATTTATACAGTATTTTTTTCAAATTGCTCAAAATGCTTCACTTGCATTAGCCTTGTAAACCTTTCAACAAACTTGTATTGTTATCCACCTGTTACAAATTGACATAAGGCAACTAAGTTCATGACTGATTTAAAATAAGAACCAGGGTACTTTCCAGTCCATCACTCATTTTCTAGTCGACTATGCTACACTAGAAGTCAGTGTGGGAGAAAACTATAGTTGTTTCAAATTGTAAGTGTGAGTGCACTCTTGCTGGTAATCATTCAACTGCCAAATCCTTGGGGAAAGTATATATTTTTTTCTTTGCTCTTTGGTGTATATATATGCCTTGTAGAGAGAAATATCACATGCAAGACTTGGTCCCTGTCTTCTGGTAGCACAGGATTATGAACCAGAGTTGTCTCTATTAAGGACCTGATTCTTAAAGGTTTTGAGCATCTTCAACTCAATGAAGCCTAACACTTAAGAGTACTTGACATCTTTGAGCGCTGGGACCTCATCTGAGTTGATGGATGTTCATCTTTGATATAGAATCAGGTGTCTGCATTCAATCACTTCAGAGTAATTATTACAGTAAGTATTCTAGATGTACAGTCTTTTCAATAGTTCCTAATACTTGAAGAACAGAAAGAGTACAGCTGTCTAGTAGAACAAAATGAATGCTACATCAGTGTAGTGTGCCATTTTGTTAAACATGGGTCCAAAACTGAGCAATATCTGCTAGTTTCTAAATAGGCTTGAATCCAGACAGAAGCGTTGATGTGTTAGATATGCATCTGCATCTAACAATGGCTCTACACATTTCCTCATTATATTGAAGTCTACTAGTTTGATTGTCCAGATGTAATTAACCCATTCCACTAGCGGAAGCGAGTGAAAGGACCCTCAGTAGTACAGTGGGGCTTTTCTCCTCTCCTCCCCCAAATTCGCTGTAGAGTTTTGGAAGAATGCCCAGAACAGCACACAGAAGGAAAGTAGGGGAGATTGTTCCATCGGGCAAGCAGAAAGTGCATCGGGCAAGTGCTATTGCCATAGCACTACACTGAATTCTACCCAATATGTTTCATGTCCCATATCACATGCAAGAGTGCACATGAGAAGCAACTATTTCCAGTGACTACTTTTTAGTGGATATTTAACTTGAAGCACATTGTCAGAAATTAGTACAGTGGTACCTCGGGTTAAAAACTTAATTCATTCCAGAGGTCTGTTCTTAACCTGAAAGTGTTCTTAACCTGAAGCACCACTTTAGCTAATGGGGCTTCCCGCTTCTGCCACGCGATTTCTGTTCTCATCCTGAAGCAAAGTTCTTAACCCTAGGTACTATTTCTGGGTTAGCGGAATCTGTAACCTGAAGCATCTGTAACCCGAGGTACTACTGTACTTGCTTGTGTTGTTTCCAGAGATCAGAGGTCAGGTAACTCTAGGTCTTGGAGATGACATCAAAGCTTTGGTGAGATATGTTCATGAACAAAGCATGTATTCTAATGGATGATGGATGTGTATCTTATTTACAGCTTTACTAGTTTGCATTTAATTCAATGGGCCAGCTCTTTCAATGCAACACTTGTATACATGGTTAAAAGGAATGGAATGTACAGGTGAGCAGAGTCCTTTAACAGGGTATAGAACACAGAAAAGAGGCAGTTGTTGTTTTTTGCCTTGATTTGCTCTGAAGGCATATTCAGAAAAGCTAGTCAAGATACTTTGTACAGTTCAAAACAAGTTTGAACACCCTCAGCATGAAATGCAGTTGAAGAAATGCAGGTTGATTTTCTCCTCCCATTTTCCTTCTCTCCTTCATTCTACATTTAAACACGATTGATATCTGCATTTTTCTGTTTGGCTATTGTACTATATTTTAAGTGATGTTAACTGTTCTTATCAAATCTAATCACTTGAATCATGTAAATTGAATAGAAACACTAAGAAATAACACATATTTTTGCAGTAGTGTGTTGTATTATATTAGTTTAAAACAACAAAATAAATACTATCTTGTTATGCCTCATACTGAACGGAATGATCACCAAGGTGCTTTTTTCTCTAGATTCACATTAAATTCTGGACAGGTTCAGTCATTTTGGAGCTGAAAAACTGACAGTTTGCATTTGCAGGATTAGGTCCCATATGTGCTGTGATTCTGAAACAAGTCCTGTAGGGATGTGTTAAGCCTTGACAGCCTTTAACTGTGATTCCCCCTCCCCCGCTTACTTTCAGTTAATTTTGACACAGTGAGGGAGGGAGAGAGAGAATTATGAAGTTGCTTGCACATGGTATATGATGTTTGAAAAGCATGAAGTATTTTGAAATAGCTCCCCCCCCCCAAAAAAATAAATAAATAAAAGGGAGTAAAATATTTTTAAAAAACCTGATTGGTCTAAGCATAATCCATACAACAGTTCAGGACACTACAAAATACTGTATGCAACAGTCAAAAACGAATTTGCAACAGTATTGTCTACACACACACACACACACACACACACATCCCTAGAATCTTTTTTTAATTTGATAATATCTGAAAAGCTGTTGTTGAATGTTTTCTTTGTCCAGATTTGGACAATTGCATATCTTTGCTCTTTATAATAACACTTCCTTAATTTTCTTTCTTAGTATTTTTCCTTAGTATGGTTTGCTTAGCTTGCCTTTTCTATCCGAAACACAATTGCCATTGCTGATAAAATGATTGCCAGATGTCTCTTATTTTTAAAGAATATTGCTGCTTGCCAAAATATCTGACCAGTACAACTTCATAGAGGCCAACGAAACAAACACCATAACCAGTAATATTTCTTATTTTTGAACTTGATAAGGCAGTTGTAGTGCACTCTATATTATTATGGATAATAGCTTTATAGTTAACTCTTAATTTACAAATCACACTAATAATTGTAATGCAGTAGAACAAATGCTTACGTTTAGGTTATGAGGATAGTCCTGTTTCCTTAAATTCATATTGTAATTCTGAAATGCTGCTTTTACAGCCTGTGTTAAATGTACTGGTACTCAATATGCACCAATAAATAAACTTTCAATTATTGTGCAGTGAGCAGATTCACAACTAGGATAGTAATCTGAAACCAATGGGCTAACTAGTAATTATGCCAAATAAATAGTTTTGATGCATGTGATTATTTATACCAGAGGAATGAAAATACAGAAAAAACTTAATTGCTTTTCAATATCACTTTTTTAAAAGTTGATATGTCATACTAAACATTTTAACATAATACAGGCTTGCATGTTCACTTTGTTAGAGTGTTTCCACAATAAACAATAACTTTTGCATTCCCCTGTTCCCCAACCCCACCCCATAGTTACTGTGTGATAAACAATATTGCGTAGCTCCATTAAAATCAATGAGATTTTTTTTTTACCAGTGACTACTATAAGATGCAGATTATGCCTATACATCTGTGCAAATGCACAGAAGTTCTAATTCAGATTGCACCAGAAGGCAGTACAGTGCAACCTCGTGTCCTTACGAATGCTTCGGGTAACAAGCTCCGCTAACCCAGAAGTAGATGCCCCTTGTTGTGAACTTTGCCCTGGGATGCGAGCGGAAGTCGTGAGGCAGCAGCAGCGGCAGGCCCCATTAGCGAAAGCACACCTCATGTTAAGAACGGTTTTGGCTTAAGAACAGACCTCCGGAACAAATTGAGTTTGTAACCGGAGGTACCACTGTAAATTTGACAGTACAATCTGGCATGCGTTTTAAGGGGTGGTGGTGTTCTGTATTGCTGCTCCTACGCTGCCTAAGAAGTGCACAAAACTCTCAAAAGTTTCAGGTTCATAACACTGATACCATTTATAAGCAATGCATTGAGAGTAGTACAAGAATATAGTGGGCACTGATCCATTTGAGGAAGTAGCTTCAATGCATCCCCACACAGTTGCTTTATAGCATTTTGTGCTCACACTGCATTTGGTGCAAAATACTGTTTGCATCAGGTAGTCCCTGATTCACATTTTACCTCTGCCATGAACTCATTAGGTAAGCCACTATCTCAGCCCCAGAATGGGAATAATAATATAGTTATTACAGTTGTTGTTGTTGCTATTGTTATTACTACTACAGCATAGCTCAGTAATGAAAACTGCAAGAAATTAATGCATGTGAAGCAATTTGGATGCTCTAAAACTCTACATTAATGCCATATATGATTAGTAGTAACTTGTGTTCTGCATTCAGATTATCTTCCCTCAATGGGGCAAGTGCACAAATGCATGGAAGACTGCAGCCATTGTGTTAAAGCATGTTTTGTTAACTCCAGAATTAATGTTTTACCAATTAAGCTTTGCAGATGTAAATTATACCCATGATTACATACCATTTGTATCATTTGCTTGGCAGGTTGCAGATGAATAAATTTTAAAGTTCTTAAAAAAATATTTCCCTCCATACATAACAACTGAAGCATTAATCTGTTCAAATATTTTAGCTTATGCATAAGGAATCAGAAGCCTTCTCTGTTTTTGTAGTCTCTCAAAATCAAAAACATAAAACATTTTTAAAAGGGGGGGGCTATTTTATTTTATTTAAGTTAAATTGTTTTGTATGGCTGTCATATTTATTTACCTGTTTTTCTTGGTGAAATTAAATCCTCATATTTACTATAGGTTTACTGATTTATCTTAAAATGAAGGAGTGAACATCCAACTGTCATGAATTAAAAATTGATTTTGAAAATGTGGGTTGAAAGTATGGCAGTTAGCAACATCTTTGTCAAGATAAAACTAAATTAGAGCACATCTTACACATTCTTATCCAAAGTATGATTTTAGATACTAACTGGTAAACCTCAAGTGCTCTTTTGAAATTCTTAGGTCAAATTACAGCATGGGTTAGCAAAAAACCCCAAAAACCTATGTGAATTTTAATAACAAACTCTGTCCTAAATAATCCCAATACAAATGAGCACAACTGCAATAAAATATATTTACAAATTAATCCTGTTGCTCTATTAATTTATTGTGTAATTACTGCAATTCTTCCCACCTTGTTTTCAGTATTTCTTAATCATTAAGCTGGAAGCCTGACAGCAGTGCCAGCCCTGGCATGATTCTCTTTGACTAAAACCTTGTAAATTAACACAATTAGCACAGCATCATGCTGCTAATTAACTTCCTGTGTCTGGTGCAGCGGATGTGCAAACAAGGAAGAAGGAATCAGAAGGGAATAAACATGCCATTCTGTTACCAAACTGTATGCTGTGTTAGGTCTAGCTCAGCGGGGCTAAACTGGTCATGTCAAGATTCTGGAGTCAGGCAAAGGAGGGCTAAAGGGGTTTGGGAAGAAGAAAAGCAAGATGAGGAGGGTACAGGCTGTCAAAAATAGACCGCAGAATTCATAAGAGAACCCGTGACACAAATGCTTCGTTTACTCTAAGCCTTCTTATCAGAGAATCTGTGCCAAAGGGTACAAGACAGGTTGGTGGAAAAAATAAATAAAAATCACTTTTTGTAAAATGAGCAAGATATTGCTGAGGCTTGCCTTCATGCTGCCTGCGATACACAGGTAAGAGTGGAAGAAGCTTTTTTTTTTAATGCTGGTGAACTCTATTTGCCATTTGGAATGGCTTACCAAATTACAACTAAAGAAATATCTCTCCTCTCTCTCTCTCTCTCTCTCTCTCTCCCTGGCATGGTTAATTGTGCTAATGCATTGGTCACACGGCGTTACTTAAGTATTCTCTGATTGTTTACAGCCAGCACTTCTTCTTTTTTTGCTGAACTTTTAGCAAGAAGACTACACTTAATTCTTCCTTTTCTCGTTTCACCCCACCTGCTATGTACCCTAGAGGCAGGGAGGGGAAGGGAGAGTTTGGAACAGGGAGGGAGGCAAAAGGAGAGCAAGTGAAAAAGGCAGGCAGACAAGTGATGCTTGGGCTTTGCTCTTTTCTTCTCCCCCCACCCTTCCTCCCAGTGCCTCAACAACAGAACTGTGAGGCAGAGAGCAGCCAGTTGTAATTCATACCGAGTTGTAGGCTTTGTGTGATGAAAGCAACGGAGCGCTGCCTGGGAGATTGCTTTGCTGCACTCCACGAAGCAGATTTGAAACTGTCGTGGACCACTTTAGATGAGAGTTGGATTATGGAATGACCTGCTATGTCTGTGTCATATTGTTCTGCGCAGGGTGCATTATACTGTGCTAACTAGGTATTCAGTACCAAATAAGAAAGGTATCCTAGATGTGATCTGTCAGCTGTGTCGTGTCTCTCTCTCTCTCCTCTCTCTCTCGCCCTGTGTGTGTGTTTTAAAAAATGTTAAAATTTAAAACTGAAACTGATGAGGAAAGATAGAGTGTTTGTGGTATGAAACATGTTACTTAACATTGAATCCATGCTCAGAATACCAAAAATGTACCAAATTACACTTTTAAAACATCCAGCTGAGTTAAATCACATACTCCCTCACCCCCAACTAATCAGACTGCAATTCTAATCCCAGTTACGTGAAAGTATCCCACACTGAATTCACTATTACTTACTTCTGAGTAGACATGGTTAGGATTGCACTGTAAGTAGAATATTTTAGAGAGGGGCATGTATATATTTTTCAAGAAAATGTGCCACTGGTGATCTTTCTTTTTTTTTTTTTACAGGCAGGTTGGATGTATAAATAATCTGCTGACTTTAAGCACAGCAATTATTATATGAATAAATGAAGAAATCAAGTGGATGTATTTAGATGCCTTTGCAACAGTATTTTCCGCTTGTTAATTTTGGCTTTTTTGTTTTTTGTTTTTTGGTTTTTTTTTTGTTCTCCCCACCCCAATCCTCAGGCTTGAAGATGCAGTGGACGCCAGAGCATGCCCAGTGGCCAGAGCAGCACTTTGACATCACTTCAACAACCCGGTCTCCTGCCCACAAGGTAGAAGCTTACCGTGGACACCTGCAACGCACCTACCAGTATGCTTGGGCTAATGATGACATCTCTGCTCTAACTGCCTCAAATCTGCTGAAAAAATATGCAGAAAAGTATTCTGGTATTTTGGAAGGGCCAGCTGAACGGCCTATCCTAAGTAACTACTCAGAGCCTCCATCAGGGCTGGTGAATGGCCGCAAGAGTGAAAGTGAACCCTGGCAGCCTTCTTTGAACTCTGAGAGTGTTTATCCCATGAACTGTGTCCCAGATGTTATCACTGCCAGCAAAGCTGGAGTAAGTACTGCCCTCCCTCCAGCAGATGTCTCTGCCAGTATAGGGAGTTCACCTGGGGTGGCTAGTAACCTGACAGAATCTAGTTATTCTAGTAGTACATGTGGAAGTCATACGGTACCCAGTCTGCATTCAGGGCTCCCATCTCAGGAATATGCCACAGGATACAATGGATCTTACTTGCATACAAGTTATAGTGGCCAGCCAACACCTGCACTTCCTTCACCTCATCCATCCCCTCTGCATAGCTCTGGGCTTTTACAACCACCCCCACCTCCACCACCCCCTCCAGCCCTAGTACCAGGCTACAATGGAACGTCTAATCTTTCCAGTTATAGCTATCCATCTGCAAGTTATCCCCCTCAAAGTGCTGTTGGGCCTGGATATAGCCCTGGTGGTGCTCCTCCTCCTTCAGCATATCTGCCTTCAGGAATCCCTGCTCCAACTCCTCTTCCCCCTACTACAGTACCTGGTTACAGCTACCAGAGTCATGGTTTAACACCCATTGCACCCTCTGCCCTGACAAACAGTTCAGCAAGTTCTCTGAAAAGAAAAGCTTTCTATATGGCAGGACAAGGAGAAATGGACTCCAGTTATGGAAATTACAGCTATGGCCAACAGAGATCTACACAAAGTCCTATGTACAGGATGCCCGACAACAGCATTTCAAATGCCAGCAGAGGGAATGGCTTTGACAGGAGTGCTGAACCACCATCCTTAGCATTTAAGCCAACAAAACAGATAATGGCTTCTGAACAACAAAGGAAATTCAGCCAGTCCAGTAGGGCTCTGACACCCCCTTCCTACAGCACTGCTAAAAATTCACTTGGGTCGAGAGCAAGTGAACCATTTGGGAAGTACAGCTCTCCAGTAATGAATGAACACAGTGATGAGCATAGACAACTCCTTCCTCACCCAATGCAAGGCCCAGGACTTCGTGCAGCTACCTCATCCAACCACTCTGTTGACGAGCAACTGAAAAATACTGACGCACACCTCATTGACCTTGTAACCAATGAGATTATCAGCCAAGGACCTCCTGTGGACTGGAATGACATTGCTGGCCTAGATTTGGTAAAGGCTGTCATTAAAGAGGAGGTTTTATGGCCAGTATTGAGGTCAGATGCATTCAATGGGCTGAGTGCTCTACCTCGGAGCATCCTTTTGTTTGGACCTCGGGGAACAGGCAAAACATTAATGGGCAGATGTATAGCTAGCCAGCTGGGAGCCACGTTTTTCAAAATCACTGGCTCCGGTCTTGTCACAAAGTGGATAGGGGAAGGAGAAAAAATTGTTCATGCCTCCTTCCTTGTGGCAAGGTGTCGCCAGCCCTCAGTGATTTTTGTTAGTGACATTGACGTGCTACTTTCATCCCAAGTGAATGAAGAACACAGTCCAGTATGTCGAATGAGAACTGAGTTCCTTATGCAGCTGGACACTGTGCTAACTTCTGCTGAGGACCAAATAGTAGTAATTTGTGCCACCAGTAAACCGGAAGAAATAGATGAATCTCTTCGAAGGTACTTCATGAAACGACTTTTAATCCCACTTCCTGACAGCACAGCAAGGCACCAGATAATAGTACAACTGCTCTCACAGCACAATTACTGTCTCAATGACAAGGAGGTTGCACTGCTTGTCCAGCGCACGGAAGGCTTTTCTGGACTAGATGTTGCTCATTTGTGTCAGGAAGCGGTAGTAGGCCCACTCCATGCCATGCCAGCCACAGACCTTTCAGCCATTATGCCCAGCCAGTTGAGGCCCATTACATATCAAGACTTTGAAAATGCTTTCTGCAAGATACAACCTAGCATATCTCAAAAAGAGCTTGATACATATGTTGAATGGAACAAAATGTTTGGTTGTAGTCAGTGACAAGTCTTTTTTAAAAAAAATGTAATGAATGTTGGTGCGTGCACACACACATACATACACACAAACCTGTTACATAGGGCATGGAACCCCTCTTCAGTAGAGTTAAAATTGTGAAAGAGTACTGTGCGGGGGAGGGGGGACAATGATCACCTTGCATCAAAAGAGCCAGGTGTAGGTTTGAAGGAATATTGCATCAAACAAGAGCTGTTGATCTGAAAAGCCACAGATGACAGAAAGCATCTGTTGATGCTCCATTCTCTTCAGGCTAAACAACACACTCTCGCCGTGGAGCAAGGAGCCAAGTGGCTTGATTTTTAGAAGGACATGAACCCTGTGTGTTGATTCCATTCTGCTGTTCTCGAGATTTAGTTGCTGTCAAGTGCCTGAAGTGGTGCTTTCTCCCCCTCCCTTCTTTTCATTTTCTTTTCTTTTTTGTTGGCCCCACAATTACATTGGTGGCATGTGCTAATATAAAGAGCTTTAACTTCAAAATGTTATGGGACTAAAGAAATGAATGGTTGCGTTGCGACAGAGAACTACATTTTTTTTTTGTTTTCTTTTTTTTTGGCTAAACTAAGAGCAACAGTATTCCTCAATCCTGTCTGTTCTGCAGTACTAAACTAAGAACAGGTAAAACAGGGTAATGGTAATCTGGACCTTAATTTCTGCAGTTCATTTCTTTTAATGTTCTGTCTGCAAAAAAAGAAAAAAGAAAAAAAACTCAGGAAAGTGATTGTGATTTGTACAGTACCTCAAAGGAATGTGTTGAAAGCACTATGTACTGCTGAGAGTTAATAGGATAGGCTTCAATGTTACTTTATATTAAATATGTATGTATGTTTACCTCAACAGCTGGAAAAAAAATGGCAAGGAGAAATATTTTGAATGTATCCAGGAGCAAGCTGAAGTATGTTATAAATGAGTCTTTCAGCATTTCCAAATAGAACCAGAGAGGGTATCCCAGTGTTTAGGAAATGGTTTTCTCTCCCCCCCCCCCTTAATATTGGGGATCAAATTGGAACAAGAGAATTTTCATGGCAGTAGTGTGTGGAAGTCCTTAAGTCCTTGACAGTTTTGTGACACATTGGTAGACAGTCCACCAACGGCAAGAAAGCCACCCTGTCGAATTAAGTAATCATCTGAGACAGTCAAAGGCAACATCTAGTTAGGACTCTGAGAGGCAAATTACCTTAGACTACAATGGCTTTTAAACCATGGTTAGAGATGTAGTGTCTTGATTATTTCACTGCGTCAATAGAACAAAATCATTCTAGGTCACTAAGAAAGGTTGTGGGTTGCAAAGCTGTTTGCAGCAATGCAGTGGATAGTAACTGAACAAAAAAGCAAGAAAAATTTAAGTCCTCCAATCACAATTTTCTTCCTCATCTTCCATTTCCAAAAGACGAAGGAATTTTTTTTGCTTTTTTTGCTGGGGGAGGGTTGTGTGTACATTGTCTCTTCCATTTTTGTCTCTCTCTTTTTTTAGGGTAAATGTGCCCACCATTTTATTTCTACCTCAGTTTTTGTTAAATTCCTCTTTGGAAAGCAAAGTAAAGATGAGGACAAGCTGGATTACATCTAGGATGCTAACCTCCTTAATGACTTTAATGGAACCCTATGAACGTTTTACTCAGTAAGTTGCCCAGAGTTCCAGAAGATTTAACTCCCAAGGAAGTGTGCTTAGTATTTCAATCTAAGGGAGGGAAGGGAAAGGAGGGGATGGAGGAAGATTCAGTTCTGGAGTGAAGCCCATCTATATCTTTTATCTCTTCCCTCCTTGTCCAGAGAGGGCAAATGTTGCCGAGTCTTCCTTCTGGAAAGGCAGACTAGCTAGCATGTGTGGCTTTTTGTTCTTTTTGTGCTTCCACTCCACATTGTCTTTTATTATTCTTTAATGCTTTTATGAGCAATTCTGTTCATGACAGCTGACTGATGCTGGTAATGTCTCTGAGCACTGTAGCAATCCGAGCCTTTACAGCCACACGAGCAGAACAGTCTCCCCCACTTTTTTTGAAGTGATTTTCTGTTTATTTTAAAGAGAGAGTAGCAAAACACTTGCAAAGCACTGGCATTTTATGTTTCTTTTAAGTAATGTACCTTCAATTACATGAAATAAATGCACTGAAAAGCCCTAAGGAGAAAAAGACCAATCAGTTACCTGGTTATTTTGTGTCTTTAAAGCTACTTTCCAGTTATCATACTTGACATTTAGTCAGTTGAAACATTAGGGATGAGAAAGTTAATAGTGGGTAGATTGTATTTTATTTCTGATTATTGATTTCCTTTTAATTTCTTAAAATTTCTTTTAATATCCATGGCTAAGAACAGAGCAAATAAACCAAAATGTACATTCTAGCAATTCTTTTATTCAGTCTAAATCTAGTGTTGTTGCTTTTAAGGCAGAAGGTGCATTTTAAAAAAACACAGTGCCTTTCACTGATATAGTAAAGTAAGATGCTTTGCATTTTCAAGTAGTGAATGCCTTCCTTTTTGCCTTTCAATACTCTTACATTTCTTCTATTATATCTTCCTTTCTGTTTGTGAAGCCCAAGTATCCCCTTTCCCAATGATTCACATTGATCTTGCAGACAGATTTGCTGATGCAGATTGCTGATCTGTTTTTCATCTTTTACACATTGCATTTTTTGTTTGCTATAAAGCTGTGCTCATTTGAAAGATTCAAGCATGTTTTGAAGAACTAACTCATGCTCATACCAGAAATTCTATGCTTTCTACTAAATCAATATTATTAACTAAACTTAAGTAAACATAATGTCATATACATGACCACATAAAATATAAAGTTTTCTATCCCCATAGCCCACTAAATAAAATTAAAAACTACTTCAATAGAATTTTCAGGTCACATTTTGGCTCCCATTTTACATCATATATGTTGGGAAAGGTAATTATTATTTCAATTAGCTTTAAATATAAAAAGCAAAATGATGAAGCTAAAAGAAATAAGTGTGTGTGTGTGTGTGTGTGTGTGTGTGTACACCCAAACACCCACACCTACCCACTTGAATCCATTGATGCAAGCACCAGGGGATTAGGTTTTCATCCCACTTGGTAGCTAGCTGCAGCTAGTGGCTATAATGCTTTACATAACATGAGGAAAATACTTTTGTTTACCCTATCTTCCTACCAACTGGAAGCAAGCTATAATATTCTATCAGTTCCTGCCAATGGAAGTTCCCTGATAAATGGAATCGCACAGCCTTTGTCCAGTGTGCTCAGACCCCATTTGCTCATTTTTAACGAACTATCCTTATGCTAGTTGGAAGCAACTGCTTTCATGCATCCCATGTGAATAGGGCCATTCTTTTCTTATGCTGCTAATTTCCTTCTGTACCCTATATGTCTAAATACAAAAGAAATGGATCCTGACTTAAGCTTCTAAGGTGTTGGATGATCCATGAAAGAAGACTAGCTTTTGTGAGGGAATCAATATGACCAACATATAAAAGTGTTCTGCGGATTTAAAATGGCTTCTGTAGGAAGGTATCTGCTATCTTTTTCCATTGGTCAGAACTATGAGTTCTGTATCAACAATAAATAAATAAAAACTTTGGGCAAGAATTGTCAGATTCCATATTGGGCAGATCTCATGTGCCTTTAATAGAAGGGAGAATATTAATAGTTTCAGCTTCTCCCACCATTATATCTACATGATAATTGAAACTGCACCTGCCAAACTCTTCCTTCTGTAAAACTGGTAATTAGTTAAGGACAACAAAGCCCTGTCTGATAGCTTGTTGGAATGTTCTTTGAATTCTTTGGGGTAGACAACTATTGCATGCTGGCTGTAGTAGCCTATCAAAATGTGTGGGATGAGATAATAATAGAAACCATCATTTATTTGCATAAGATGAGGCTTCTTCTTCAACTACAATAACAATTCCAAGAACAGAAAAAGCAGGGACAATTTTATGCCAGCCAAATTATCAAGGCCAATTCAAAATGCAGCATCATGACCTTTATATGAGTTTATACAGAAATGCTCTACATTTCTGGCATGCTTCTTTCCCCAAAATATTTAGACCATTAAAGATAGTAGTGAAAAGTTTGCTGACTGAGCTGATCAATGGAATGTGAAAGCAGTTTAAGGCTATTTACTTTTGCACAAAATATTTCTCTATTAGTCAATTTGTATTCTATTCAAATGCAGATAGATGGGTAAAATGGTTTTTCTTGTGCATTTCAAACCCATCAAGGAGAAAATAAAACCTCCCAGTAAAACACATAGGCAAAGCACCATCTGGGAAAGCTAGCTCATCTGTCCAGGGGCTATGCTCTGTAAAATAGTACAAGGTCATTTTATATGGGCTGGCGTAATACTTTGCTAGGCAATTTTCGAAAGGAGATAATCTAGTGTAAAAACCCCAATTAATTCCAACAGATGTTGGTAGATGGTAATGTGTTTACATGTCAAAAGCTGCAAACAAAGGTTTCTGCTGCCTGAAAATGTGTGTAACTTTGAATAGACTGTTATAAGGACCAGCTTATGTGTTTCATTCAAATCAATGCAGACCTCATTCTATGAAATTGAAATATTTCCTTTCTAAAGCGAGATCTCAAAAATAAAACATTGAAGTTGACTTTAAATTTTGTTCATACCATTTATTGCCACCCACGCTCAT
The DNA here is from genome assembly GCF_964252035.2 of Podarcis erhardii. Classification (NCBI taxonomy): domain Eukaryota; kingdom Metazoa; phylum Chordata; class Lepidosauria; order Squamata; family Lacertidae; genus Podarcis; species Podarcis erhardii. The sequence continues at coordinate 110,221,952 of NC_138497.1, read as the reverse complement.
CAGTTTGAATTACTTCTGATTTGAGAAATGCCTATCTTATCCTTATCTCAAAGGTATATGCTGTATATGTTAGCTTTCTTCACTAGTCTACTAGGAAAATCTCCTGCGTAAGATCCATTGACATGCATGTGTGTTGCCCACTTCTGCACTTCCCAGGCATTTCAATGGGATTTACGTAGGTAAAACTCCTGGTACGCATATGCTCCAGAACTGAAGATCAACATGCCTTCCCCTTACAGCACTAACTTCATTTCATCTTGTATGTGTGCATGTGTTTATACAATAGTTATCTGTACATATATACATAACCCGAAGTATTTTTGCTTTCACTTTCCTTTGAAAGATAAAAAGCTTTCTGTTCCTTAATCATTTGCAGATTTATACGTATATGAAGCACATTAGTAAACACAGAGCCAGAAATATTCCTACACTCAAAAGAAGCAGCTGTACTGGGGACTAGTCAATACATGAACTGAATCTCCCACTCTGCAAAGACCTTTGGTTGACATTCGATTTTGAACCTGCCAGATACATTTTTGTGATCCAGGGATACTGCATCTTTAATGAACAAGTCTCTATTCTTTCCCCTGTTTTTAAATACAACACAAGAAGTGTAGCACTAGGCACTGCAATTGTCAAAGACAATTAGACTGAAAGCAGGAAAATTTCACCTCCCTGTCTCGGTGATATGTAGAATGTCGGCAGTGTGGGTCAGCCTTGCTACAGAGTTGTGTGAGAATATATGAATCAGTCCTATAGAATGTTAAATATTTATAAAATGGTTCTGTTCTACACCAAGGTTGGGAATGCAGTCATTCCTCCTTGTTGTCTTACAATACATAAAGAGGCAAAAGTTTATTTTCACACCTAAACTTCACGTGTATGTTCTTTTCTTTCTTTCCTTCTGTTGTGGTTTATATGCAGTCACTAGAGGATTTTTTCTGCTTCCTTTTTATGTATATTATAAATCTATATATATATATATATTTTCCCCACCGTCGCATTGGGTGTGCATTCAGACATTGTTCTTTAAAACCATTTCTACCTCATTGCTACATATTGTACATGTAGTATTTATTTGTTGTCTTTTTTTGAATGTCATGCATTTCGTAAGAAAGACTTGTCCTTGAACTTGAACAGTCTACCTCAGAAAGACTGTCTCTACACTGAACAGTATTAACAACTGAAATGATAAGACACATTAGCAAAGTGTGGCAGGGTAGATAATGCATGAGGACTTGGGATACTGATGGACTTTTAATTGTACTCTTGTAACACAAGATTGCTTAAAGGAACTTAAAGGAAATTATGCACTGTGCAGATCTTTATCAAGGTCCCACTTTTTGGC